>NC_134710.1:253962591-254085091 GCF_043290135.1 Rhipicephalus microplus
TTGTTGATATAGCAAAGATATTGTCCAAAACGAGTTGAAAACCTAAAATGCGTCTTCACGTACTACCTTCGTGTTACTGTGCTTAAATTTATGCGCGTTTAGCAAAGGGTTAAACATAAAATAAAGCATTGGATTTCACGTTATCTTTTAATTTACCACAAGACATCTGGTTACACTGAGGTTATTTGACAGACAGACAGGCTGAAAAGTCCTCTTCACGCTTTCTTCTCTAAGCTGCTTCCCGAAGGTCAAATACAGTGTTTAAGTAATTGAGATGCTTTATATATATACATATATATAGGGGGGGGCGGGATAGGTGCGTGAATGAGTGATTGGATGGGTTTTTTCCGCTCTTTGCCGCGCTTGCTAACGTTAAGCGCGCCATTGCGTGAGGATTGCGCAAACAGATTCCCATGTAAAAACGAGGCAAAGTGAAGTATACTTGGTGCTCCGCAATGACGTGCTACATATTTGAGCCACGCACCTGTTGCTCAACATATATCTCATATTTCTTGAAGTAAAAAAAATTTGAAGAACATGCCGTCTTTGTACGCTTTCAAAAATACACCCTGGACAAAGCAGCTTGTGTAACCCATACCTGGTAATTTTCTGAAGCCGCTCATTTTTCTATAGGAGTGAGCGCTATAGCAAAACGTCATGGAGAGCTGGTTTAATCAGAGCCCTATACGGCTCTCATTAGGCCTTACTGCATGACGTTCTTACTTCTGACATACTGGCTTTGACGTGTATGCAGAGGCCAGAGCCAGTCGACCAAAACAGTCTGTTAAGAGAAACAGCAAACACCTGAGCATTCTTCACTCAGCACAAGGGAAATATCATTTAACGGCAGCTTGGAGTATAACTAAGAAAATGCCAGCACAGGACACCATGGCGTTTGGTTTTTCCGAAGCACGCTCAATATTTCCGTCTCCATAAATGTTGCTCGATAAAGACAGTGAAGGCAAGGCGATTCTGCGAATATCTTTTTGAAGCAGTGCAAGCGTGTACTCGTGCTAGTAAAGCAAGACACGAGGATTAAAACTATAACGTTCATGCCTAATTTTTCCTGTACAGAATACCCGCAAAGATGTGGGGGGCATTGCTTTTAGAAATAGTTTTTTGATTACTTGTTAATAAAAGCAGTGCTTTGAGCCTGACATGAATGATATGAATGTCGTTACAGAAGTTCGGAAGAAAATTTTACAGGAAGCAAATGAAGTCTAAACCTTTTTTCATTCAAATATAAATAGCTTTCAGCGTTGTTTGGCTTTTTTTATTCTTGTTGTTTTTGTTTTTTGTATGCATGCGCACGTCCTCGTGCTGTCGTTTCACTCACGTGTTTACCAGCATGTGTAGTTTGGCAGCAAATACAGCCCACTGGATCCCGAGCAAGGTAATTAACAATGACAACTGTTCCACCATTTTAAATATTGACCGACAAAACACGAAAGACGGGGTACATTTTGCGCAACATTGAAAGTCATGTTGTCTGGTGCAGAGAACGGTAGCGTATCTTAGGGAATAGTATCCAACCAATAAAGGGTGTATTATATGCTGTGCAGGAACTTACGGAGGCGCAAGCCATGACTTATTTTGTACGGTTCTTATGTGCTCGAGCAAACTGTTGGACATGTCTGTTTTCATGACACACTGAATTAAAAAACAACAACAATTAAACAGATCACATCAGATTCGGAAGCTGTCAGTGTCGAGAAGTGTTAGGTATTCCATGTTTGCGAATGCTCACTCCAGCTTTCCCGTGCCGCTTGTTTCTATGAGCCTCAAAACTGATTTGGAAGTGCGAGTCACGGCTCCAAAGTTAATTTTGTTCTGCCTGTTTAAAGCTGATGCGCGATCTTTATACATTACTAAGCATCAAAAGCGCAATGTACAGAGAAACAAGCTGAAACAAGGAGACTTCCTCGCCAAGACACTCAGACCGCGTCCCTGCAGCACATCTTCACAGCACACACGCACCGTGCGCAAGGCAGCAGTGGAGAATAACCACGACTAATCTAAAACTTGAGAACAAAGTATCACACTACACAGCCCGAAATGCAGGAGAAGATCGCGACAGCGTACTCATTGAACTTGATTTGTGGCAGACAGGTGCAACTTACCTTTCTTTAGCGGCAACCAAAGCTGGCTGCACGAGGAGACGAACTTTCTGTAGAGCAGACCGTGTGCGGCGACGTCGCTAAAGGAGTACCGGACGACCACACGCGGCCGGCGTGCGTTTTCCGTATGACGAGGACGAGACGCGCCGCCGGAGCCCACCGGCTCGGGGTTCCCTTTGAACGGCGCGCTGCGGTCAACGCGAGTCGCGGTGTTCCCTGGCGTTACCAGCGGCTAAGGATTGCCGCACGGGTCGCTCGCTACGTGTTGAATCTGCTCGCGAGAGCCTCCGAGCACTTTTGTTTACGTTTGACTGAGCCTGTGGGAGCGGCGCTGCGATCGTGAGTCTCTCCATCTCCGCGCATGCGCTGGCTGTAAAGCGATAACGCCCAGGACACCCTTCCCTCTCGTTCTTGTATTGATCGGCTCCGAGCTGCTGAGCCGCGTGTGCGCAAGACAGAGGAGCGGGGAGGTTTGACGTGCGAAGGAAACCAGCGAGGAAATAAGCGGCTCCTTCCCACCTGACTCTTGTGCCCGCGCGAGTGGAAAGAGCCGCCAAGAAGAAGGGTAGTTTCGCTTCACCCGCCACGGTGTTTCATCCGACGGGCGTACGAAAAGCAACAGCGCACCAGAAAAACGTCCGAGAGTGAAGAGAGTCGGCGATGACAGAGGAGCTAGGACGTGATTGGACGCAGCTGTGACTTTTGTCTGGCGTGTCGTTTGAGAGACTGAGCAGGAACACTCACAGTAGACGGACTTCCTAATTGTACACCCTTCCTGCAAGACCACTTCGAAACCTGCGCGGGTAGAAACAATATAAAAGTCGGATATCGCTCTACCTCCTGTCTTCTTGCCGGCTACTTCAACCGTCCTCCCCCCCCCCCCCCCCCCTGGTAGACTTATCTATACCGCAACGTTGGCTTTCCCTTTTGCACTACGCGCATCTTTTTCGAGGGCCTAGATACCCATTTCAATGGCGTCAACTGTTCAGTTTGATTCTTTTTTTTAATCACTTGCTTCAGATGTTTGAGGACACTTCTTGTATTTTCAACAACGTACTTGCGGTAAAACTTTAGAAAACTGATTTTCCGACCACTAGTAACCTTTGGAATACAGTTTGCCAAGGCGATCGGGTTATGGCGATGTGCTTTTCCAAAAAAAAAAAAAAGCTTTACGAACGTTGTGCCTCATTTCTTTATACCCTTCTCCAGGAGTGTACGTCTATAAGCTTAAAGACATGTATCTGTAAGCCGTAATAAGAAATATATATTAACAATGATTTCGAAACATGACGCAATTCATTACCATAACTGTTCGCAACAGCGTATATCAGCCAATTTGTGTTAGACTCACTCTTTCATGAAATGGTCTGCTGAGTATAAGTGGAACTTGAAACAAAAGGTGCATGAAATTGGTCCCTAGAGTGGTACATTTCTTTGGTATTTTAAGAATAACGGTAATAATATCTGCTGTTTTCCGCCAGTACCAAAATATCATTATGATGCACGCCAGAGTGAAAGGCTCCGGAAGCTAGGACTGTTCTTTATGTGCGCCGAGATCTAACTGTAGATCATAGGCATCTATTCTTCCGCCTTACCAAAAATAGTGTTTTCACGTTCAAGGCCTTCGGCGAATTCGCATGATACTTTTTTTATTTCATTCAAACATTTATTGTCTTAGTTTTGTCGTGTTTCTCTAAAAGATTCCGTAAATTAAATGACGAGAAATTAGTCAATCACTGCGATTGATCAGTGGTTACACGCTTTGGTAGCTGGTATAACAAGGTTGTGGCTTCAAGTTTAAAATTCTGTGACATCATTCAGACGGGCATGAAATGCAGTTACACCCTTCCACCGTGATATAAATGTTTGGAGAAAATGAAATGAATTCTGAACTTGTCATCGCTGCTTCCATCATACTCTCCTGTGCAGGATCGGGAGTTCTTTTATGAATTCTAAAAGCCCTATCACTGAAATTTTGACCGTCAGTAATTACAGCATTTCACTTTGTGGGGATTTTGTAAAGACCTAAATGGAGGAATGGAAGTATAGTGCTCTAGACCATTATGCAAGACACTATGCCCATCATAACGAGAAAACAAATTAGATGGGTGCATAAGAAAACTTGCGACACTCAATTTTGGTAAGCATAAAATCTTGGATAACAAGTTGACCTTCGTACCACACATCAAGTATTTAAAAACAAAATGTTTAAAAGCCATGAATGTTATAAAAGTGTTGTCCCGTACTACATGGGGTAGTGACAGGCAATGTCTCATGAACCTGTATAGAAGTCTCATTCGCACCCGCCTAGATTATGGGGCCGTTGTTTATCAGTCTGCGACTCAATGTGCTTTGAAGATGCTGGATCCCGTGCACCATTGGGGCATCCGCCTTTCTACGGGTGCTTTTCGCACCAGCCCTGTAGAAAGCCTTTGCGTTGAGTCAAATGAATGGTCGCTTAATCTACAAAGAACTTACACGTCCTTTGTATATTTTCTTAAGGTGAAAGCAAACAAGAAGCACCCCTCATACTCCACTATTAATGATTTGTCGAGCTCTATTCTGTTTCAAAACAGCCTTCGATGAGGCAGCCCTTCTTAGTTTGCCTGAAAGGTCTAGCTGAGGAAACTGGAGTGTCACTTGAACACAGTTTAATGGCTCCTGTAGTATACCGGCCACCGTGGCAGTGGCAGATTATAGACTGCAATGTGTCTTTCCTGGAAGTTACAAAACATGCACTTATTGCCCATATCCGAAACTACTTCCTGGAATTTCAACACAAATACACACGTCCTGAGTTCTTTACAGATGCCTCCAAGTCTAACTCCTCTGTGTCCTACGCTGCTGTCGGCCCATCCTTTTCGGATGCTGGCCCTCTACATCCAGGCACAAGTATCTTCACAGCGGAAGCTTACGCGATACTTGTGGCGGCTAAACACATCAAGCAATCACAAATACAAAAAGCAGTAATTTATACGGACTCCCTCAGTGTGGTTACGGCTCTGCACAACCTTAAAAAACAACAAAAAACTGTCCTCGTCTCACTTTACTCTATTTTATGCACACTCTACACACTCAAGCAACATGTTGTAGTGTGCTGGGTGCCAGGGCACCGTGAGATCCAAGGCAACGTGATGGCGGATCAGCTTGCTGCACCCGTCCACGAAATCAGTGCCACTACACCTATATCGATCTCGCCCCTTGATCTTAAGCCGTCTCTCAAACGAAAGCTCAGGGACTACTGGCAGAGCAAGTGGGGTAGACACACACAAAACAAGCTACACATTATCAAGCCACACCTTGGCCATTGGCCACCAGTATCAAAATCACGTCTAACAGAGGTAACACTAACAAGGCTCAGGATAGGACACACATACACGACACACTCATATCTTTTGTCTGGTGGCGATCCACCATTGTGTGACAGATGTGGTGAGGCATTAACAGTTCTTCACGTTTTAATCCAGTGTAAACAATTAGACACTCTAAGAAGACAACACTTTCTATTACCCTACCGACAACATATACCATTACACCCCGCAATGTTTGTCGGTAGGGAACCACTTTTCACCCATAATCATTGCTAGCTTTTTTAAGAGATGTCGGTTTTTACCATGTAATATACCCAGGCATTGCGTAGCGTGACCTCTCAAGAGAGGTTGCTGCTGCAGTGGCTACATTGAGAAGCACTTGCCTCTCGGCCCTTGGACACAAGGGCACTGATGAGGCATTTGTGCTAGTGCCAAATATTTTTACACATGCCTTTATTATCGAAACCTGTTGTCACCCATTTTTACTATCCGTATCACGCCATTGCCATGATTTTATTAGTTTTGTTTTTACCCGCGTTAGCGCGAGGAATTTTAAGGCCCCTATACAGCCACGCACTATATCATTGTCCACATATTTAGTCACTGAAATGGCACTTTTTGGCCACCAATTGGCCCTTGCGCCATTCAGCCCTACAAATCATCAAAATCTTTTTTGAGCAAAAAAAAAACGGGACAAAATATCTGAAAACAACAGCAGTAAGGGTGGCGATAAGTGGGAGAGACCCTGAAGAGTCTTCGTAGAACCCTTTCACTTGCGGCTTTAACTTCGTGTTCTGTTACCAATCGAGTGACACCACGTGGCTGGTAACAAAAACAAAACACTACTCAGTGCCAGTTGTAGGTCAGACATCAGTCTGGCAGCTTCCACCAGCGACAGCATAACACCATCAGGCTTACCTCTGCTTTACTGTTGAAGCTAATGTACGTGTTTCTCGTTGGGAGCAATTCAGACTGTAATGGTGTTCATCCTGATGAAGTATGAAAGTGTGGAAGTTGCTTTCAGTTTACTTGTAGTGAAACTGCCACAGCAGAAACCTGGCCGCTAAAGTCTGTTTCACATGCGAACGATTTTGCTCCAAGCGCAGAGCGGTAGCCGTCGCGTGAGCCCAGAACAAGTTTCTATACCGTCTACTATACGCGGCGATGAACATCGCCACAGTTGAAAAAACTCGCCCTCGGCAGAGCTTCTCACCAAAGAGTGGCACTTTCGGGTTGGTGGCCAACCGGTGGGTGGCCACATGCGACGTGGGTGGCACGTGACGGCAGGGCGGGTTTGAGGAGCGGGCATGCACACAGAGAGGAGCTCACTCCGACTCGGTCGTACGGAAAACACTGCCCATCAGAGCCGCTGGCGTCGCGCAAAAGCAGCGCATGTGAATCAAACTCGCATTCTCGTCTTCTGGTGCCGCTCAGTCATTAGCATGTGAAACAGACATAAGGTGATGCGCAGCGAGCTTCAACTTGTGATTCAGATTACCAGCCATGACGGCCACGTGTCGCTGTGGACGAAACGCAGAAACACCGGTGTGCTCAGATTTAGACGCGCTCTAAAAACCGTAGGTGGTCGAAGTATATTCAGAGTCTCCCTGTGCAGCGTTCGTCAAAATCATGTTGTAGTTTTTATGCTTAAAATTGCATAATTACATATTTACATATGAATTCGCTCTATTTAGCTCTTAAAAAAAAGAGGAAGCTAACACTATACGCGTACAGTGATTAAGTTAAGTTACGCCAGACTATGCATACAGAAAAAACAAAAAAGGGGGAGGACCAGTTGGCTAGCCTTTCCTCGTATTCACGCATGTATAATGAGGGGAAAAACATAAATTAAAAACTAGTTACTTCGGCGCACATGAGTATAGAAAAATACGGCCCTAGGCATTGATAATGATTCCCTCCAAATTCTCTACATAAAATTTTTTTCTTGCAAGGGACAAAGCTTAACGCAAAAAAAAGGGGGGGGGGAGATAAAGTACGGGAAATAAACTGCAGGCGCGTCCGGTTTACTTCCATGTATTCTGAAAATCGATCAGGGAATAAAAGAAGAAAACGACGAATGCTATTTTATTCGAAAGTTGCGAAAAACAAAGCACTCTTGTTTTGTTGGGCAAATAATATCCGCTTGGGAAGTTTCATCCGTCAGCACAGCTGTATTTCACGTAATTTTTCTGGGCTGTTCAGTGTTGAAAGTATTTATAGAGTACGAATAAGTTAAAAAAAAAACTCTGGACAGATACAATTTCAACACAGAATTCTCGCGCACAGTCCTTTCAGTTTTTCTTTATTTTGAGGAAACTTCACACACTTTATCTCTGCAGCAAGAAGGCAGCACAGGGCAGTTCATAACCTGAAAAATAGGGACTACACAGACGTCTCTATTATATGTGTTCTCAACTTCGCAGCGCTGCGTTTTTTCCTACACAATGTTCTAACTAGCCCCCACACAAGCACTTCTGACAGCTTATTTTTTTTCTGTATTCAAGAGTAATACTTGGCTCAATGTGCGGTCCCTTGGTCATAAGAAAGTTGTAACAGAAGAGCGTCTCACAAAATGCGTCATCGTCATGCTGCCCATATGACAGCGCTTCCTATTCACTATACGGCACTTACTCGCCTTCCTGGATACGCAGCTCCTCGCTCTTCTTTTGGCCTCGTCGTGGACTTGGTTGGTTGATGCTGTTACACTGCAGCAGCTCACTTCTAACATTTTGTTCAGTTTTGATAGTCTCGCATTTCAGTGGTGAACTCAACGACAAGTAAATGTCTCGCATAAACTTGTCATGAAAATCAATTTAGGTTCCCCCATGGCTTTTTTGTTGATTTTTGGAAGGTATCTTCCCGGGATATTTTTTAAAAGTTAGTAAGATTGATTTTTTACCCGAAAACGTATTAAATGAGGGGGACGTCTCTGCACTCGTTGGGGGGGGGGGGGGGGGCAGGGACCCGTAGTCAGTCGTATTCTAGCGTTCACGGAGTGTACACCGAGTCTAAGGTGCACGCATTTCGTGGTGCCTTGTCATCTCAACAATGTATCGCATATTTGAGCTGCGTTGAGGGGTGAAGTTCTGTGCGAAATGGGGTAAATCTGTGAGTGCGACCCATGACATTGTTAAGACTGCTTATGGCAGTAATGCCAAGGATCGATCAAGTGTTCCTGAGTGAAGAGAATTTTTTTTTCAGATTCGTAGAAAGCAAGTTGAAGCCAAGCAATGGTCAGGCCTCCCTTCAACGGCAAAAAGTCATGACAATGTGTCGAGCCAGACTGCATTTGCTTTCATGCACCTCTTGACCAAACGTGGCACCACACACCTTCCCTAGCCACCCTACTTCACAGATGTCCCTATAATTCAATCTTTTCCCTCTTCACCCGACAGAAAACAGTCATCAAAACAAGGCACCACGTCTCGGCCCTCACCATTCAACAGGTAGCATTGGGGGAACTGAAAAAAACTACAATATCTGAGTTCCAGAGAGCTTGCAGTGTTTGACAGACAGAGTCGCTGGAAACGCTGTGTTGAAGCAGATTGGGCGCTTGTGAAAACGATTAGGTAAATGTGCCCACATTTTCAATATGTTTTTCTAAAATATTCAGTCCTACTTCTTTCCGGACAAGCCCTGTAAAATACTCACCCGTAGACAGCTACGATTTGAGATTCTTACCGGTCGGCAGCAATGAAGAATCTCTCCAATAATTTTCCCATGAGGACGCTTATGCGTAATGATTTTATATGCTTGTCAAACAAGGCGATGCGCATGTATTCTCTGCGTGTGTAAATAATAAGTTACGTTAACAAATATTTAATCAGAATGGTTTAAGTTGGCAAGCTACAAGCTTGAGCCAAACTAACTGTATTGGTTAAAAGAGCTGGTGTATACATACCAGACTTTTTGACGGTTTCTTTTATAAGTCAAAATTTGACTGGTATTTCTATTGCTGTACTTCTCCGAGGATTGATTACAGAGGTGATAAGAAACTTGGTCAGAGGTAACACTTCTAGCAGCTGGTAGTAGTTCACTTTCAGTCAATGCATATGATGCGCATATTCCATTTTGTGTTGTGATATCAATTATATAGACACTCTGTAGGCGCCTTTTGCCGTCTCCGACGTCATGATCTTCCGTATAAAATCCAAACTGATAAAATCGCCTCTCGTGTGGTGTGTCTTATGAGAGAGAGAGAGTGTTTGTGTGTGTGGGGGGGGGGGGGGGGGTCCTGCCAATGATCGTTGCTTAAGTAGAGAGGAAACACGCCAGCCGTCTTTCGCCACGCGAAAGGTGCATGCAGAGGAGCCAGGGGGGGGGGGGGGGAAGGTGCTGCATGGCTCTGGCATCAGATGATTACGTTGGCCAGTCGGATGTCGCATCTCAGAGTCGCGCGCACTGTATCTTAGAAGGAATTAGCAGACTGCTCATGTCTCTAAACGTGTTTTGCTGATATAGCTTTTTGGTTTGGCGTGTTTACGGTCCGCTTCATTTCGAGTAGCCCCACTAAGACGTAGCGGAGCGGGAGAAGATGATCATGTTTTATCTGCGCGTTTTGTATAGCAGAACGCATATTTAGAGTTTGCAGTGCCCTCGGTCAAAACGCGGCTCAGTGAAACAAACAAAAATCAGTTTTTTTTTTCAATTTCACCAAGTAAAACAAAAGATATGAGTTATTTATTCATAAGCATGTAATTATGTGCCTAAATGAGGGGTTACTAGTGAATTTTACTGAGTTAAAAAACAAGGGGTTTGCTTGGTGATAGCCACTGAACACTTTCCGGATCCAGTTCAAGCTTTGTTGACATTTGAATATGTGTTGGTGTCGTTTTTGTGCTTTCGTTCATTGGTCTGTTTAGTGGAGTAATTACCAATTGTGTGACAAGTGATGCCATGAAGAAGTGTCCTAGAGAACCCTTTCCTCATTAGCTTTTGGAAGTGGTCCAAGATAGAGGATTCTGTGTTCGGAGCTGCTGGAATACTTGTGCCGGACCCGCTGTCAGTGCACGGCTATCTTGACATCGACAAAAAAAAAAAAACAGTGGGCAGTTTCGCACTTATTTCCATTTTGAACGGAACAATGTTCGAAGGCTCAAAAGTGCACTACTATGTCCTGATGTTGTGAGAACACCGCAGGGTGTGAGCCTTCTTAGAGGTGAGACCCTTTGCCTGACTCTTCGGCGTCTGGCATACCCAAACAGACTTTGCGAACTGGAGCCACTGTTTGGAAGGTACTATTCGGTAATTTCTTCCCCAACAAAAATGATGCTCACTCACAACGAAAGCACTTTCGGCTATTTGCTCCGTGACGTCAATAACACGTCCTGTTGGACCTCCCAACACTAGAAGTATTTTCTCAGGTACGCAATCCATGCTGAGTCACTCGGTGGTCTGTTCACCTAATGCTCATTTACTTTCAGGCTGTGCAGTCAAAAGGTGCATCGCTTTACAATCACTAGAGCTTCATACACGGCACAGCGCGGGCGATTTGGCGACCATCAAAGGATGAGAAAGCCTTCCTTTCTGGTCGGAAGTGATCCCATGCTTTAAATTACTAATTTATTATTTGCACCAATGGGATTATCTGTCCATTGAACGGTGCCTACGTGAGCAGTCGCCATGATGCAGGCACGTGGATGGAAATAGTGATATTCAACATATAGAAATGCATAGCGTTGTTCAGGCAAGCACACATACAGTCATGCCTGGAAAGCTTGTGCTGAGACAAGACACAACTTTTCTATGTTGCGTAAGAAAGTGATCCGGTTATAAGTAATGTCTAATTTCTTTTATGGGGTTTTATGTCTCAAAACTAGCTATGATTATAGGAGACGCATTGTAGCGGAGCGCTCTATTGTGCCTTTCCGTTAATTTTATATAGTAGTACAACTAAATGAGAAAACAATGTAAGAGGTATAAAGCAGCAATTAACAAATGGGGTTCCACGTAAAAGTTTTATACCAGTGAGTTGCATGTAAGCAAAACTCTGTTTATGCAATATGTAGTCGGAGTTTTCTATCAACAAAAGAAAATTTTAGAATGAAACTGTTGAAACATGAGCCTCGGTGTGGCCAATTTCACGTTCAATAAAATGATTAAATGTAATAAATAATCATAAGGCCACGTATAATAAATATATTTTCACTACTATCTATTTATAGAAGCTTCCAGGTAGAAAATACCTTGCCACGAAAAAGAACAGTTAGTTTATGAGATAATAACTGATTGATTGATTGATTGATTGATTGATTGATATATGGAGTTTAACGTCCCAGAACCACCATATGATTATGAGAGACGCTGTAGTGGAGGGCTCCGGAAATTTCAAACACCTGGTGTTTGTTAACCTGCACCCAAATCTGAGTACACGGGCCTACAACATTTCCACCTCCATCAAAAATGCAACTTCCGCAGCCGGGATTTGAACCCGTGGCCTGCTATGAAATAATGAAGCTACATTCTTCTATAAACATGTTGACGTCTATATGGTGTAACCGAAGTCCACAATGGCACTTAAATGTTTCTCTCGCACTGTGCCCCAGTACCCCTATGTTCTTTGTGCAAAGTCAGTTCCTCATAGTAAGGTGCTTTACGACTGTGAATTCGCTGACACGGCACTCATATGCAAGGGGACTTGAAAATTCGATGTCTCAAACTATGAGCCCATTTCGATGACCCCCATGTGCTTCGTGCCACTAAAGCATGTTTTGTGTTTGGCCTTGCATCTGTCTTTAGCATTTTGAATGCTAGCTTGCATTCAGGGAAGGACTTGCTTGCATGGCATAGTTACTTGAATGCATGTGTTTCTGCGATTAGGCACTTCCTTGACTAGAAGTGTCAGACAGATTGCATTTTTCTGCACTTAGAGTATCACACATTGTAATGCTCCTCTTTCTTGTTACAGACACTTCCCATGTTATTACAAACGTAGCTGTTCTGAACTTCAATAAATATTTTAGCTCTGTAGAAATGAAAATGCTGTTTCGAACACAACTTGCTCTGCTACTTTCACTTTTGTGCCACGGAGCTCTGAAGCTAGGCTCCGTCTCTGGCACACCAGCGTCGCACACTTGTTATCTTTGTCAACCTGTTCGGATATCTCGCATCTGCGTGAGGAATAAGATGCATGAAAGAGCATCTTATTCCTCGTGCAAATATGAGATCAAAAAATGAAAGTAGAAGTATTTGTATTATCCTTGGAATACCTTAGAAGTAGTCTTGTTCCATAAGTGGGCGTCTGAAAAAATATACAGAAAGCAGTCTTCTCAAGAAGTGTGTACATGTGTTGCATGAATTTACTGAAAGTTAGCCTAAGCAACTTCCATTGTATGCTCCTTGTGCTTTTATTTGTACTGATATTATCCGAAGAAGCAAGACATATGAAAAATTTGAGAAGCTGGTCAAAGGTTAAAGTTCTTGCTTGAATGGTGATCATAAATATCCCTTACGAGCTTTGTTGTTGAAACCATACGGCTGGGTCAACCTAACAAAAAGGATGAGTACTGTGAGACAAGCTGTCGAATAGGGCTTTGGGAGGATAGCGAGGCTGTTTGCCTCGCTGAATTTCCACTGCGGAATGTTTCCCGTGTGTGCGGAGTTCGTGCTGTTCTAGCAAACTTTCAAACTTGCCCGTACGGGTCGTAAGTTTTGCTGTATTTTGAAGTTAAGCTACCCCCCCTCCCCATTTGGAGGAGTATTTGAGGTCACAGCCTCGACTGCCTTCTTTGAAACACATGAAAGCACTTTTTTAGAGGAAATTTCTTGTATTGGCATTGCAGGAAGACATTGAATAATACATACAAATGGATACAATGCACGAGGATAGAAAAACGTTCGTGTTTTCTTCGAAGATGTTCTGCAGTGAGCTCGCACTTAGTCGTCGGGGTCACCGTGTTCGCCAAGTCCTCTTTGCTTTCTAGGATCTGTGATAATTTTTTTCATGTTGCTCGAGTATACTTTTCGTGATATCAAACATCCCTTCCCTGCTTCTTCTAAATATCCTGTCCCCAAACCAGGAGATTTTGTGCTCTTCAAGAACTAGGCGCCTCTCATTATAATCCAGTTTCCGTACGCCGGAGATGCTGGAGCTCAATTTCACTGTCCTAAACTAAACTCGTGGTCCTCCCTCCTCGAAAGCAGCTCCACCCCCATGCGTTGCATTCTTTTGATTTCTGAAAATAGGAAATAATTGACAAACAACGTTAACACCTGCACAATTGCATTCTTGTTCACAACTCCTCTTTTTCTTTATCATTACTCAACATTAGTAAATGTAGTCATCAGACCGACTTTACTTTCCTTCTTTTGTCACATTACGATATATTTAAAAATGTGTTCTATCTGTTGAATTGTTCTTTTGTGATAACTATAGTTCTTGTACCTTTCTTTACACAAGATTCGCTTAAAGCCAACCACTTATAGCCTCATACAGGCAAGACATAAGTTGCAAAATTGCTTTTTCGTCCTTTTTTTTATTTCTACTTGTTTGACGTTTCCACGATTAACTTGGTGCTCCGTGCCTTATCTCCCCGTACTACCCCGTGATTACGTCTTTACTGTGAAGTTGCAGAAAACCAAATGCCCAATGGCCACTTTCTTCGGAGTATTGGGTGCACTATATTCGGTAGTTGCCTTTTCAGCAGGTCGCAGCAGAATGCCAATAATAGCTTGCAATCAAACATGAGTGAGGCTTGACTAATAATTTGCCAACACCTGCTTTATCTCGACTACCATCCTCTCTACTTGGCCATTTAATGAGGATTGAATCATCTTAACTGAATCGAAGCATCGCGAGAGTGTGCCATGCTGGTGCTTCACGGCTGGGCAGTAAGGATCAGCTCGGGATTTTGTGAATGTTTGGCTGATGCACCACAGGCGAAGCAGGGTTATTTGAAGTGGTTGTACATTACATGTGTACACAACAAGAAACAATGTAGAAAGCTCCATATTTTGGTTTCTGGAAGCACATGTATGCTCACCTAAATAGAAGAGTGACGTCACATGGCTCAGATTGTTGGTTCAGGTTGATTGCGCTGCAATCCAAGCGTACGTATTTTGGTGACAACCAGCCTTCTTATTATTTAAAAATGACTTCTTTCTCCTTTCATCAATGTGAACCCTCCCCCTATTCTGGCCTTGCTTAAAACATGGGTATTGCGCTTCAAATTATGCTTCCATCTTTATTAATTTTCAGTGTAAAGAAACTATTTGCTTTGAATTAGGTGTATTTTTGGTGTTCACAAGACATTGTATTTTGAAAGTTTACCTTGCTCTGAACAAAATATGTCCATTTTTATGTTACTCGTTAGGAGATGGCTGTTCCGAGATTTGTTTCTATATTCTGTATTTTGCTCTTTCTTTTTTTCGGTGAACACATGTGGAAGACCAATGATTGTATAAGTTCTGGTAGTTGAGGTACTAGCATTTAGGTCTCATGTATTGGTTCTTGCGTACAAATCAAGTTCTATGTAGTACGTGGATTACGCACTTGCCTTGGCAAGTTTCACTGTTGCATTTCCAAAATTTTTTATGACCCATTCCTGCCTGAAGCCTCATCTGAGAGCCAGTAACTACTGTTGAAATAAAGAAAATGAAATACTTTATCCAAATAACTACCAATGCACCTGGCTACAAAAACTGGCATGTGGCACTCAAGTGCTGATGTGCGTGCATAAAATGAACTTCATTGCATTATTTTCATTGTGTCCTTGTGTATCGTATGTGCCTAAGTAAACCCAACAAATCACAAAGGAAATTGTGATGCTTCACTGTAGTGTAATGATGGTGGATTTAAAAGGAAAAGAAATCTAAAGTGCACAGATATCTGTCTTCGGTAGGGACCAAACCTATAACCTTCGGATAATGCATCCGATGCTCTATCCACAGAGCTACGACGTTCTCCTATCCACTTTAATGTGTACTTATGTGCATTTATTCCTGACATTTGGTTCTATTGATATGTAAAGTGCACGGTATAAAGATACGATGCACAAATTGTGAATTCATAAATAATGGAAACAGTTCAACGACTCAGAAAACATTGAACATGGTCTGTTTAGATAGAAAGGAATGAAAAAAAATTTATTTCAGTCCTGCAGGATGCGCTTAGCGCGTAGCGGGCGTCTCCCACGTAGGGACCGACAGGGAGTACCTGGCGGCCGCTTCGTGGGCCTGCTGGACGGCACATTGCTGGTAGGCGAGAAGTGAGCTCCTGAGGGAGATCTCCCACTTGCTTGAGGTAGAGTCGGGGGGAGTTGTTCTACACTCCCAGAACATGTGTGCGAGTGTCGCTGTGTGTCGACATGATGGGCATGTGTCGCTGGGGTGCGCATGAGGATAATAAACGTGAAGCGTGGCAAGGTTTGGGTACGTGTGTGTCTGTAATAGGCAAAGAGTTAATGCCTGCGGTAGGTCAAGTTTCGGATGTGGGGGGGGGGGGGGGGGGGAATGCGGAGTTCCAGGTAAAAGTGCTTTGTTGTGTCATTGTATGTAATGGGTGCATGCCGATTGGTATCTAACTCAGCAAGATGGGGTTGCCCTGTGGCGGTGCGGTTGGTAACTGCGCGCGCTGCATCATGGGTGATCTCCTTGAGGTTGGATAGGGCACCCGCCACCTGGCCGAGATGGGCGAGGAACCAGATGACAGTGTGGTGCTTCAGGGCACTCGGGTCCACTTTGCGCAGGATACGTAACGCCTGGTCAGAGATGACTCTGCGTTTGATGGCTTTGATGGCCGGCATGGAGTCGCTGTAGATGAATTCAGGTTTGCTGTCGAGCATAGCTACAGCTATAGCTACTTGCTCCGCTACTTCGAGGTTTCGGGTAAGGATTGTGGCAGATTTAAGAGTCTGCTGCGCGGATGATACCGCGACCGCGGTGCAGGCTCGGTTGTTGTGATAGGCAGTGGCGTCCACGAACGAGACGTTGTCCGCTTCCATGTCTATGCGCTTGAGAATGGCGGTCGCCCGCGCAAGGCGCCTGCCTCTGTTGTATTCGGGGTGTACATTTCGTGGAATGGGAGCGATTGTGATAAGGTCACGGATTTCACGAGGAATTAGAGTCAACTCTGGGGGGTCCCTGGCCCTCGATGAGAAGAAGCCGAGCTCGGGCAGAATATGGCGGCCCGCCTTGCTGGTGGGGAGTCGGGTCAATTGCACGCGTTCCTGAGCTTCGGCGATCTCTTCTAGCGTGTTATGTACGCCAAGCTCGAGGAGTTTGTACGTTGGAGTGGTGATAGGGAGGCCAAGGGTTCGTTTGACCACCTTGCGAATAAGCGCATTGAGTTGATCGTGCTCAGCACGTAGCCATTTGTTTATAGCGGCAACGTAGGTAAAATGGCACAAAACAAACGCGTGTACGAGACGCAGCAGGTTGTCTTCTTTGAGGCCATGGTGCCTGTTGGCTACTCTACGTAGGAGTCGCATGACATTCTCAGTCTTAGTCCTGAGCTTGTGTACTGTTGGGTGTTGGTTCCGCGGGACTCAATGATCACGCCGAGGACCTTGATGGTGTCTACCCTGGGTACAGTACGACCATCTCTGGTGTGGAGGGTGATATTGCGTTCCGCCACAGGTTTCCACCCTTTGGGCTTGGCACCCCGGCATTTGGGCAAATATATCAACAGCTCCGACTTCGCGGGTGAGCACCTGAGACCGGTGTGGTCGAGGTAGGACTCAGCGGTGTTGATAGCCTCTTGCAGGGCGGACTCAAAGAAGCCATCTGACCCTGTGGACCACCAAATGGTTACATCATCCGCATAGATAGTGTGATTTAGCCCGTCGATTTTCGAAAGTCGTTTGGAAAGCCTGATAATCACAAGGTTGAAGAGCGTGGGTGAGAGGACGGATTCCTGAGAAGTGCCCCGCTGTCCGAGCTCCACTTATTCCGACACTAGGTCTCCTACGCGGAGGAAGGCTCTGCGTCTAGCGAGAAAAGAGCGGATAAAATAGTAAAATCGATGACCTAGGCCGAGGGCTGCGATCGCTGTCAAGATTGACGAGTGCGTTATGGTATCGAAGGCCTTTTCTAAATCGAGACCGAGTATTGCACGAGTGTCCCGAGTGTTTCCGCCATCTAGAATTTGATGCTTTAGGAGTAACATGGCGTCTTGAGTGGATAACCCTGGTCGGAAGCCAATCATGTGGTGCGGGATGCAGTCTACTTTAGATCAGTGAACACAATATTAGCTTCCCGTAGCTGTGACCCCACTTGTGATCAGTTTACTTTACCACATCAAATTGGCCTGTTCGCATTGTTAGCCGTCTTTTCTGGGCTTCCATGGGTCCTTGCGCTTCGTAGTCAAAGTAACTTTCCTCGGCTGCCTGTTCTTGGCCAGCTGCTCCTTGAGTGGCTGGCTCTTGGCCAGACGGGTCCTTGGGGGCGGGATCTTGCGCTGTAGGGTAAGTCACTGTTTATTTATGTATTTATTATACATACCTTCGAGAACATGCTTACATCAGTGTCAACCTTAACCTTTACATGCACGTTCAAAGATGCAAGATTATTGTCGCATAAAATCGCTGCTACTGACCAGCCTAAACAAATGTCTTCTTTATGAACATAGTATTATTTGTCAGTAAACCTAAAAACAGTTCTACGTCTATCTTCGGCATAAGTTGGCACATTCAGTCACACTAAATGCATGGACATGAGTGCGAGTGAGTGCCAGTGAGAGTGAGTGTAAGTGAGTTAGAGTCCTGGAAAAATTGGGGTGAGTGACTGCTCTGTCACATTGCCGACCTACGATGTCCGTATAGTATTTGCTGTGTGTTCCTTGTGTTGGTTTTTTTTCACGCTGCACAGGGCCAACTTCTTAAAATATAAGTTGCATATCTACTCATCATGTGCACTTGTCAGACTTGTATAATGTAGATCTTGTTCATTTCGTTGCATTTTCTATTCAAACATACGCATAGTGCTTGGCTCTGCAAGAGATATGAAAGAGGGGTAGAGCTTGTGCTGCACGTTTCACAATTCTTTGCACATGAAAAAACTATGGTATTCAAGATGCCCGAAAATGGATCACCTCTTCATAACTACGAATAAAACGAGTGATATCAAAGTTCTGTTGTGTGTATTTGACTCAAGCCTATGGTATGAAACACACCATGTCTAAGGGTGTCTGTGCTGAATATTGTGGATTACTGAATAAAACGTGCTAGTAATCTGCTGAGCACATACGTGATTTGTTGGTTACAAACAGCTGCTCGATTGGCCTTAAGATGGCTTCAGTAGGCATATTTTGTGGCGCTCAATTTTTTTCATTTATGCTGTCATCATTTGCCATCAGCACATCTTATGCAACATCCCCATCTGCATAACAAAATACAGAAAGCACAACCCATGGATTTTTAAATGTTTTCATGAGTTCAAATAAATATCTTGGAACTTTGCTTGGCATATACAAATTCACTTTCTCTACCGTGCCAATTACGTCGCTTACAAGGACTCAAATAAAAAAAATCACAGCTTTGTCATAAAGGCGAAGTAATGAACGCAATAGCAACAAACTGGAAGATGACGCGCAAAATGGCAAGCAGATTAATACATGTCCTGCGTTTCCCACGCACAAATGATGCATGAAACGAACTCACAGGTACAGATCAACGCGAATAAGTATCTAAGTTGTTACTTCGCTGTGTCTGAAAAGCGCGCCCTTTTCGTAAACACGAGGCTGTGCAATCATTGCTGTGACCTTTGTGCACCCCGTAATTGCAACAGAATCATTCCAGGCAAGCCCAACGCCAGCCAAGAAGTATGATCCTCCCCACTGGGAGATAAGGGCACGCGAGAGATCGTCCACTCCCCTCCTCTCCTCCGCGGGAAAAGTAGGCACAACGAGCTCATTGCGCGATCTTGCTGAAAATGCTGAAAACATAATCCCTTCCCCCCCCCCCCCCCCGAGATTCCCGCCAACATCGGTAAGTGGTAGAAATAAATAGCATTACCCTTTGAGTGTTGAACGAAGTGCCTCTCGGTGGCATAGTGGTTAACGCCTCGCAATTACGACACAGAATTTCCACGTTCGATTCCGTACGCCGGAGTCATTCTCTGGATTTTTTTTTCTTTCTTGCGTTTTCATATACATAGATACGTATACATATACGGTATTTGACGCCGGCGGCAAGTCAAATATATTTGCTATCGCAATAAAACTGTGCATCACTTGTCATTTGCTTCTCCACCGTCCGGGATGCTCATCGATGTGGTGGCCGAGTCCCACACATCGCGTGCACAGCTCTCCCAAGCTGCTGCTGATGGCGTAGCTGCCAAAAGACGCACCCCCTGGCTATTGTCTTTGCGGGGAACAGTTCAGGGCACGTAATAGGCGCTACGTATTGGGTCGGAGATACCCTGCAATAGGATTTCTCTTTCCCCATACTGCTCCTGGGTGCCGAATCTACGGAGACCACGATAAGTTTACGTTGTGACTGAATATTTATAACTTCGTGAGACCCGAGTTATGAATTCGTGCATATTTATAAGTAAACGCATTATTTTGAACAAATGGGCCCATCTAATCGCGGTGAAGAAGTTTTATTCATGTACGGCTTTTGGTACACCCACAAAAGCATGTGAAATATATTGCACACTGGGACCTAATTAATGAAAAAACTATATTCGGGGCAGTCACGTAGCCAAGATTTTTTTTCGGGCGGTGGGAGGCAAGGCCTATATGTTTTAAAAAAGTCTTTCCATGGCGAAAAGGTGTTCGACGGAAATAACACGTTTTCTCACGAGGATAAATTTTTCACGAGGATAAAACAGCGCAAACGAAAATACGAAACACAGGAGCACTCACTTTCTGGGGTTGACGTTGTCCTGTTGCCGAAAACACTCCACCAGTAGGTACACATGTTGTTTAATGGCGCGTATTGTGAGGTCCCATCGCGTGGCGAGACTGACATTCCGAAGAATGTCATCCCATGCCTGGGGGTTGTACGGGCCGGCACTTGTCACTTCGTGAAGGAAGCACAAATCGTCGTCTATTTTAAATCACTTTCAAGGCCTGCGCAACGTCTTGACGATCCCGACAACCCGGACGTGGCGGACGGCATGTCACCTCTGGGGTCAGCCATGTTAAATATGAGCGTGAGTGCATAGTGACCCTCCGCTTTCCACTGAACCAGCTCGTAAGTGCAGTTCCCTCCCGCTCCAGTAGCTCGCTTGCCTCCTTACCGGTGAGTGCATGCGCAGTTGCACTCGCGCTCCTCTTATCCGGTAAGTGGATTGCAAACACGCCAAACTGAAAATTTCAAATATCGCCAAGTTCGCATGGAAGCTCTAAACAGCGTGAATTTGACTTCACTCGCTGCAGTGACCTGGTCCCTTACATTTGAATTCTTAGGAGTCATACCAGTTCGCATGCTAAACTGCTCATCTGCTAGCCTTACACGTTGTGGCATCTCAATTAGTGGATTTCCAATATATTGCTTCACCCTTAGTTTTTTTTATTGTTTTGTAAGCGCTTTACAAAGAAGCTCGCTACGACCAGGGTTGCTGTTAATAGCCACTTCGTGCCAAATTGGCTACCTTGTGACCACGTCTGGCAACGAAAATTGCAGGTTGGATTCGTGTAATTTTTCCTCGACTCTTATTAACTTAAGTTCTGACACAATTAGTAGCCATTTATGTTACAAACTATACTGTTTCCATTTTTTTTCTGTAAGCCAGCGCGCGTGGGCGTTTTCTCCACTAGCCACCAGGGGGGTGCGCATTGAGGTACGCCAATGTGAGACGGGGCGCGCTGGCAAATATGAAGTGGCAATGAAGAGCGCATGTTGATCCACACTTGAATCGCACGCTGGTAATGGTGTCCTCCATCTATGCGGATACTGCATGAAAGTTTCAAAATCTGGTACGTAGAGCGTGTTCTTGTGTGAACCTGACAAAAAATTCATGCATATCTATAAGTGAACGCTGATGATGAGGCGAAGCCATGGGCATCACATCAAGAATTATCCGTGAAATTATTACAAAATGGCGTTGCCGTTTTGTTGCCGCTTCTCGAGCTCGCAGATTGGGGTCGGAATAACGGCGTCGCCAGTTCGCTGCTGCGAGCAGCACTGTACACTCGCTTTCGTCCATGGCGGTTGTCACAGAACGGGCGCTAAAAATGGGCGCGCCGCCAAATTCTTGCGGTAACGCGCGGAAGAGACGCCGGGAGGTCAAAAAAAAAAAGAAAACAAACATCCAAGGCTCCCCGGGCGCGCGCTCTCCCCTTGGAAGCGTGGCTTCGCCGACGAACCTCCTCACCCCACATCGGCGGCCGAGATAGGCCGCGAAAGTTCTTGAACGAAAGGGGCGTGGTCATACCGAGTTGAGTCATCGGCCGCGGAGGGCATTCCAACCGTCTCGCCCGCTTCCCAGCCTTCGCCGCGTATCGCGCCGAAGAAATGACGAGAACCTTCTCGAATGTCGCGCGCAAGGTATTTAACCAAGCAGCCGAGATGAGAGATCAGGAGGAGACGGAAGTTAGCGTCAGAGTGCGTAGGGTATACCGCCGTGTAGTCGGCGAAGGTTTTGTCCGTAAAGACAAAGTGGGAGAAGAAGATGATTTCCACCTGAGGGGTGACGACTCGAGCTACAGGCAAGAGTGTGTGTGTTTACCGCTATCGAGCGAAGACGCGTGGCAACAGCTGCGTGTGGGAAGCTGACGTGTTTCCGGCGGAGAAGTTTGAAGCTTGGAGAGTGGCCGATTGAAGACGCGAGGTTTCCTGGAAGAGAAACTTCGGCGAGGTTTCCTGGAAGAGAAACTTCAGGGGGCAGCGGAACGGCAACAACGCTGGACTTTGAGTGAGTGATTCTCGGAAGAGTATCATTCAGACTTTTGTTCCAAGGACTTTGGACTGAATAGGTTTTCTATCTCTTTAGTCTTTAAGTGTCTTGGTTGTTCAATGCATGCGACTGCATAGTATGTGTACTGTTGTCTGTGTCTGTTGTTCGAGTGTGGCTAATTGTACTGTGTAGTACGTTGTTTGATCGGTGGCATATTGTACTCAGCTATTGTGGAGTAAGCATATTTGTGTATTGTTTTTCTGATCTGCCATTATTGAGAATATAGTTTTGTTTGTTTATCAACTCTCGGCTCTGACTTGCTCTTTGGGCCACAGCCGGCGTCCGCTGGCGCGCCAAAAAGGACCACTTCTAAATTGTCCACGCTATCGTGGGGCGGTTCGGGGGGCCAATACTTCGGCCCTTGGAATTACCCCGGCGATCGCTTCCCTAATTAACGGGACCGGTGTGACAATTAATCTGGCGTCCGCGACAGGACCTTTTGGTGCACAGTGTGTCCAAAGTAGTGAGAAAGAGCCTCGAGTGGTTGATAGTGCTATCGGAACGATTTTGTGTGTTGTTCCGTGTTCTCGTTAACGAGTGCAGGGGAGTGTTCCGATAGACTGATTTAGGCAGATACTTTTTGCACGCGGCAAGGTTTTATTTGCGAGTTGCGAGACAAAATGGATCTCGAAAAGTTAGTCGCTCTTGGTGAGAAGATGGGTCTTTCTGGCGCCGAACTACGGAAGTGGGTCACCCAGAAGAAAAAAGAAGAAAAAGAGAGGGCCAAAGAAGAAAAGGCAGCTGAGCTGGAAAAAGAAAGGCTGGCGGTCGAAAGAGCCAAAGCGGAAAAAGAAGCTGAGTTGGAACGAGAGAGGTTGGCAGCTGAGAGAGCCAAGGAAGAAAAAGCAGCTGAGTTGGAACGAGAGAGGTTGGCAGCTGAGAGAGCCAAGGAAGAAAAGGCAGCTGAGTTGGAGAGAGAAAGGCTGGCCGCTGAAAGGGCGAAGGAAGAAAGAGAACAGCAGTTGAAGTTGGAGCTGGAGAGAGAAAAGCTGGCAGCTGAAAGGGCGAAAGAAGAAAGAGAGGCAAAGGAGCGACAGCTGAAAGAAGAAAGAGAGCAGCAGTTGAAGTTTGAGCTGGAGAGAGAAAAGCTGGCCGCTGAGAGGGCGAGAGAAGAAAGAGAGGCAAAGGAGCGACAGCTGAAAGAAGAAAGAGAGGAAAGGGAACGGCAGCAACAGCACGAGATGGAACTCGAGCGGCTCTGTTTGCAACAGCGAAGCGAAACTCCGGTCCAAGTTAGAGTTGAAAGCAGCGAACGGGAGGACCACGGCTTCCGCTTGAACCCAAGCAAGCTGCTCGTGGCGTTTGATGAAAGGAAGGACGACCTCGACGCGTACCTTCACCGATTCAAGACGATTGCGAAGAGCCAGAATTGGCCGGAACATCAATGGGCAACTGCTTTGAGTACTTGCTTGAGTGGTGAAGCGCTCAGTGTGTACGGTAGGCTGACGCCGACCGATGCAGCCAATTATGCAAAGGTGAAAGCTGCTTTGCTGAAGCGATTTAGATTTACCGTAGAAGGATTCCGGGACAGATTTCGGACAGGAAAGCCAGCTGATGGTGAGACGGCTACGCAGTATGCCGCCCGACTTTCTCATTATTTCGACAGATGAATTGAACTTTCAGGGACAGCGCAGGAGTACGATGAACTTAGAGAGCTCCTAATTAGAGAACAATTTCTTACTAGTTGCCACCCAAGCCTGTCGCTGTACTTGAAAGAGAGGAAGGCTGAGTCACTTGAGGACATGCTTGAATTAGCTGATCAATTCTTGGAAGCGCAAGGTGGAACTAATTTGGCCAAGGTCAAGAATGATTGTCCCGATGATTCGAAGAAATTGGCTCCCGAAGAAAAGAAGCGTGCACCAGAGAGTATTCCGCGATGTTTTCTGTGCAACCGAGTGGGTCATCGCGCGAAAAACTGTCGAACGATCTTTACGAGCCCTACGGCAGTAAAATGCTTTAAGTGTGGTCAGACTGGACACAAAGCAGACGGATGTCAAAACGGAGCGAGTCAAACTCACCAGGTATCCTGTGTGCTAGCAACACCGAAATCCGATGATAATGCCGTCACAGATGGATTCGTAGAGTTGAAAAATGGGAAGAAAATTCCTATTGTGGGTGCTGTAATGTCAAAACAGCCAACCGGTGTCACGAAGGGAATTCCAGCGCTGCCTGGAAAAGTTGCGGGCAAAACGGTTACGGTGTTAAGAGATACCGGCAGTTCCACTGTTATCGTGCGGAGAAATTTGGTACCGGAAAGTGAGTTAACTGGCAAAATAAAACCAGTTTGCCTAATTGACCGTACGGTTCGGATGCTTCCCGAAGCAGAGATTGAGGTGGAAACCCCGTACTTCAGCGGGAAGGTTACCGCTCTATGTATGAAGACCCCCCTTTACGACCTTGTCATCGGAAACATCGACGGGGCGCGAGGACCGAATGATCCGGAATGTTTGGGAGAAGACCCTAAGATAGAGTCCTCGCCAACCCAGCGACCGCGAGATACGAGGGAGGAGCCGCCCGTGACGGATCTCACTAGAGCCCAAGGTGAAGCCGCGGTACAAGAGACCGTAAATGAGAAGATGATCGTGATGAATGAGTTCACGGGCCGAGCAACTGGACTTACGTCGGCACGACCCCAACCGACCGACAGTGTAAAGGAGACGGAGTTGGCCAGCCGGGCAAAATGTAGAGACATGATCAAGCTGGTAAATAAACAGACAGGACCCATTGAATGTTATGACCCGTTAACGGTGTCGGAAGTGACAACGATGGCTGAGACGCTGCCTCAGATACCATCGTTGGAAGGGGCTCACCGGAACAAAACGAGCACAAACAATAAGAAGAGATCAAGAGAGCACCGCAAGAAAGGACGCAAGCGCAGCTCGAAGAACACAGGATAGATGCTGAGGTCGAATCAGAATGTGTTTGGCAGTGCTGAGTGTCATATGTTGTGTTAATGTTGTGTTATCCTGTGTCACAAGTGTCGAAGTGTTGTGCTGTGATGTGATGTATAGTGTTGTATATTTGTTGTAATGAGAGAACTTTGTACATTTGTATTATTGGGAATGTGTGGTGGAGTGTTGTACTCATGTGCCAGTGGTTATATTTCATGTGTTGTGTAGTTGAATTACAATGTACAATTGTATTGAGTGAACTATTGCGAATGTGACGTGTCATGAGCGACGGACTATGTTACAGTCTTTGAGTGTGTGGGGACTGTTCGCGCTCGTTTGTGTGGTTCTGAATATTATGAGATAATATTCTTTTAGTGGGGGGCAGTGTCACAGAACGAGCGCTAAAAATGGGCGCGCCGCCAAATTCTTGCGGTAACGCGCGGAAGAAACGCCGGGAGGTCAAAAAAAAAGAAAACAAACATCCAAGGCTCCCCGGGCGCGCGCTCTCCCCTTGGAAGCGTGGCTTCGCCGACGAACCTCCTCACCCCACATCGGCGGCCGAGATAGGCCGCGAAAGTTCTAGAACGAAAGGGGCGTGGTCATACCGAGTTGAGTCATCGGCCGCGGAGGGCATTCCAACCGTCTCGCCCGCTTCCCAGCCTTCGCCCGCGTATCGCGCCGACGAAATGACGAGAACCTTCTCGAATGTCGCGCGCAAGGTATTTAACCGAGCAGCCGAGAGGAGAGATCAGGAGGAGACGGAAGTTAGCGCCAGAGTGCGTAGGGTATACCGCCGTGTAGTCGGCGAAGGTTTTGTCCGTAAAGACAAAGTGGGAGAAGAAGATGATTTCCACCTGAGGGGTGACGACTCGAGCTACAGGCAAGAGTGTGTGTGTTTACCGCTATCGAGCGAAGACGCGTGGCAACAGCTGCGTGTGGGAAGCCGACGTGTTTCCGGCGGAGAAGTTTGAAGCTTGGAGAGTGGCCGATTGAAGACGTGAGGCTTCCTGGAAGAGAAACTTCGGCGAGGTTTCCTGGAAGAGAAACTTCAGGGGGCAGCGGAACGGCAACAACGCTGGACTTTGAGTGAGTGATTCTCGGAAGAGTATCATTCAGACTTTTGTTCCAAGGACTTTGGACTGAATAGGTTTTCTATCTCTTTAGTCTTTAAGTGTCTTGGTTGTTCAATGCATGCGACTGCATAGTATGTGTACTGTTGTCTGTGTCCGTTGTTCGAGTGTGGCTAATTGTACTCTGTAGTACGTTGTTTGATCGGTGGCATATTTTACTCAGCTATTGTGGAGTGAGCATATTTGTGTATTGTTTTTCTGATCTGCCATTATTGAGAATATAGTTTTGTTTGTTTATCAACTCTCGGCTCTGACTTGCTCTTTGGGCCACAGCCGGCGTCCGCTGGCGCGCCAAAAAGGACCACTTCTAAATTGTCCACGCTTTCGTGGTGCGGTTCGGGGAACCGATACTTCGGCTCTTGGAATTAGCCCGGCGATCGCCTCCCTAATCAACGGGACCTGTGTGTGACAGCGGTCGTGAGACTGCGCAGAGCTCCCGCCTTTATCAGCAACCCCTTGGTGGTATTGTGAATGAGTCTCTACCTCCAGTAGACAACGCTTCTGGTGGTCTTGTTACGTTTTTAACTTCAATATAGTTTGCTGCTGGTATTGCCACTTTGTCGCTTCTATAGTGTGCTGGCCTTTTGTTTTGTTCGGTTAACAGCCTTTTACTTTGAACTTGTTAACCATTTTGTTCGGTCATATGCTTCAATGGACTGATTGTTTATTGTCGATGTTTTTACGGTGTTGTGGGTTTCTATTTTGCTTGTTTTGGTTAACAGACTTTCATTAACGTCTTTGTTGTTCACAGATATTTTGGTTGATTCACACGCAACTGCGCTATATCTGATGTAGACGGTGGTGGTTTGCGGAGAGGCACCGTGGGTTCTGAAGTTACTTCACTCCTAAAAGAGATACCTCAATAAAATCAAGCTGGGCTGCTCCCCTTTAACTTCATTTCACTATCTAAAGCTAGTGTGGTATTACAGAAACCTTGTTAATTAAAATCAGGCCGCGGTTTCAAGAAACTAATAAACGTTTTTTGTTACCGCTGACTTCTTAGCTGCGATATCCAAAGGTTATTCTTTATCTAGCCTGTTCACCCTTCCGCATAAAATACATTAAGGTGCACTAAAATTATTATATTTCATTTATTACTTTGCAAATCTTCTTCGGCTTCAAGACCAAGCAGTGCAGGGAAAATGTGCTCTTGTTTCATCAATTACCTCACAGCGCAAAGACATTGCAGTGAGAAAAGGACAGGAGGAGTGGTTACAACACGGAATAAAATACACCTTTGTTCACGCTGTGCCTTTGCTTTTCAGTCAAAGTTTTCCATTAGTTAGTGGTTCACATTAGAAATGAGTTAGCATACTTGCTTGTGTTTGCAGTGTACTGTGGAATCGTGCAGTCATAATCAATATACTTTGAGGTGTAGGTAATGAGGTTTCCCCGGAAAACTTTTCTTTTTAATTCCCGTTGATTGTAGTACCTTGAAAATAAAAAAAATGAATATCAGTTAATTACGATGGCTAGAAAACGGTTACTATAGCTGAGCTGTCACTGAAGAGCAGCTTTGCCACTCTCACTTCATTTCGTAGCGCCCCAAGACGAGCATGTTAGCTTTGTTTTGCATTCGCTCCAGTGCATCGGTCAATGTTATTTTGACGGAGGGCCATGCATCAGAGTCATTCTGTAAAATTCACCAAAGGCAGCTAAATTAAGTCTTAAGTTTTAAATCTTCATGCGATCGTCTCAAATTACTTCGAATTTCTCGGTTGCTCAAATCGGTGTATTTCATTCATTGGTCGACAAAGTAACTGTACTAACAATACAATTTCTGTTAAATTAGACTAAAAATTTGACAGTGACTCTAAATTTAATGGCTACTTTAGCTACTTTCAGGTTGAGTTCTGCCTCAATTTCAAATCCACCCAGCCGCAACCCTGCCTACGACCGAAAGAGGTACTATTGGCAAACAATCAAACAATTGACGAATAGAAAAACGCATAGATCAACGCGAAAAGAAGAGATAATAAAGCGTGTTAGCGATAAATTATAACTATTGCAGAAAATGGCTTTATTCCAACAGGGCATTTTTTCGTAGATGGGCATTTGTTCACTCAAACAGTTCTTTTACGGACGTAGACGTTTAAATTATGGGCACAATAATAAACCCATAAGCCTGGACTAGACAGATGTCCATCAGCTCAGCTGTCCCTTTAGTGTTTCGCCAAAAGTGCAAGCTATAATAATTTTTTATGTAATATGCTTGGCCGAGGCCCTGGGACCATACCGTGTGCTTCGTCAAGTGACACTTGTTATCTATTAAGGTGGCCCCGTCAGTCCGCCTTCGTCGTGTTATACTATAAAGAAACAAACACAACAGACAATTTGCTTACTGATGTCACGTTAACCATCGAACAATACGACAAAAAGAAAGGTAACGTGAACTTTATGTATAGACACTACTTAACACAGGTAAACTACCATAATATCTCACCTCAAAAAGCACCAGTTTAACGAATATTTCAGAATAGCAAACTTTTAGAGTATGCCCGGTTGTTTTCCTATGCTTTCTAGGCAAAACATTTGAGTGAAATGAAATCCTGAACAGTAAATATTCAGCTGAAAGAACTTGACCTGCGCACCCGGCTCATAATTTAGAAAGAAGTTTTGCACTCTGCAGCACTGGCACAGCGGGCTCGAACCAACTCTTAATCGACCATTTATCAGTGGCAGTGCAACAGAGCTCCTACACACAGCACCACCGAGGCAAAGCGGCCGTGTAGGAGTCGAATTCAACAGACAGTAACGCAGTGTAAGCGACACTGCACGTTGAATATCGCGCGCAATACGCTAGGGGTCATTCGTCAGCGCCTCATGGACGTTGTGTCCCCTCGGCTGTTGGGCGCTATCTGTTGCTCATGCGCACTTCCAGAATGCCAAATTTCTAGCTATTGTTCATGAGGAACTTTTTTCCATGTGTCTTTGCCATACGACTGAATTAATTTTCAAAAGGTGTCAACAAATGTATTCCCACAAACACAAGTGCACGAAGCAATTTTTTTGTAACTGAGAGACAATAAAGTGGCCCCTGCGCTCAATAGTTAGCTTTGGCCAACTGTACATACAGATAGGAGGCCTGCGAATCTGTGGTGTTTTCGTTGCTTTTCACTGTGCCGCATCTGTTGCTAGGTATGTAAGTAAGACCTGTTGTGGTACAAATCAATCTGGTGCTTTTTTTCTCATTATTCCCCCGAAAGAAAAAAAATTGGGTTCATTGAATTCTGAAAAATTGGTTCATTGAATTCTGAAAAATTGAATTCTGAAGTCTCCATTCAGGCACCCCAAAATCTTGAGTCAACAGAGAGTCAATAGACAGCCATGAAGGCATCACGCCGCTTGTGGCCACAACGGTTCCCATGTCGTAATCAATGTGATACAACGTGGAAGGCGCAATTTTCAAGCCTTTTATATACGTGACAATCTCCTATGCGACGAAATCAGAACATCCGCACTGATTGAAGCCAGTGGTCGAGCGGCTTCTCTAGGCGCCGGAAACCCGCGCCTGAACAAATGTCACGACTGCCAGGCGCACGAAGTGTTATTGACCTGAGGGAGGGTCCTTCCTACTGAGAATTATCGAGCGCCCTATGTGGCGGTCTTTCAGTCCGCAAGGGAATCTCCGTCTGCACTCGGTTCAATTAAGGGTATGGTTAGAACATGGAAATGAATATTGTTGCAGAATTACTGTATGCTACCAACCTCAAATTATTAAATAACGATACTGCTCTTCTGCACATTGTACATATAGAGGCCATATCTGGGGTTTTAATCTTTTTTATCGTATATAAGAAGGATGCCAAGCAATTTTTTAAATATCGTAACATAACTTTTATAGCAGGAGTTGCTGGGAAACTTCAGGGGGTGTATCGTTTGGTGCATTTTTGCACAATATTTTGGGTTGGTTTTGCAATTGAAAGTAGGATAGAAACTTATGCAAAGAAAACAAACCGTTATTTTCTGAGATCTCCAGGCAAGGAAATACGGCATTATAAAATGTCGATCTCATAGCACAGTTGTATCATCAACGGGAGATTATACGCAATAGCAAGGCTGAGCTGTTGAACGTGTTTTCATATACAGGTGAAAACAGAACAAGTATGTCTTGCAATGTCACATAAGCACATAAAAAGCTAAAAATACTAAAAGAGAAACACAACAGCCCATGACTCTCCACCAGGCACATTTGTCTAGCCTTCATTGTTCCTCTATCCTTAATGCTGCTGATCTTCGTTACCATGTCGACATATTTCAGTATGCAGCGTACAGTAGTCAGCAAGCTTAACAGGATCGCTCTGCTACGTATTCTGAAGCAGTTTGAATGAAGTGAAAGTCCCTTAGCTTTAGGTTGTGTGGCCGAGATGTTACCCATGCATGCCGCCCTACTAAACATGCATACCGAAGTATTATCTCGGCATCAGCGCCCAGCCCTTCGCGGCTGCCATCAGTCAAAGCGGTCCAGGTCATGCGTCGGAGCGTTCGCGTTAGGCTTGGTGACGACTCTACATAAGGATGTGCAGTCATGTGCATTCAGACAAGAGTTGAGACAAACGAAAGGACTAGTACAAGGGCACTTGTGTACCGATCATTGGGTGCCTGTTTTATGGACCCCAGGAGACAAAAAGTATAGTTATTCATATTCCTTCGTTATGATGGTTACAGCAAGTAAAAAGTTACTGGAACATGAACGTTACAACTATTTTATATAAATGCTTAGACATATAGCCTACACGAAATGAGGCCCATCAGAGATACCATTGCTCCAAGTTTATCAGTCCTTTTTCATGGGCTACCTGGGATACACACCTTGCATATTATGACCATCCTTCGTCTGTCTTGCCAGCGTACATTGAAAAACATGCAAACCGAAGCGTAGAGAATATGTCTCGGGCTCCCACGCTGCACTCGAAGAAAGGGAGTCATTGCTCAAGCACGTATATCTCTCTTATATAATTATTCTTTTCTTGCGAGCCCTTCCTCTTTCCTAACACGCGGAGTAGGGAGCCAGAAAATTCATTCAGGCCGCATTATTTTCTCTGGTTTATAAGAAATCTTTCGTATCAAAAGCCACACACAATGCCCTACTACTGTATTGGGGGCCCTGGAATGAATTGTATTTGTGCCCCCTGGGACTATTAGGTGGTCGAACGAAACCTGCCCTTCAATAGTCCAAAGGGGGAGGTACCATTTCACATAAAAGCAGTATAGCCATTTTTGAAGTTGTATATATTACTAAAATAAGTGACAATAATTTGTATTACATGCATTATTCGCTGCCACGAAGACCCCTCTGAATCCTCGCGCCGACATGCTATGCAATGAAGGTGAGGCAAAGGCAAACTTCCTGCTCCTTGTGGTTGTTCACATGAATGTTTTTCTCTCTCTTAAAGCAAAAACTACATTATTGAAACTTTATCTTACTAACAAAGCATAATTTTCACCTATATATAGGCAATATTTTTACTTGTACCGATACAATGCGAAAATGAAGCCGCGATATGAGTCGAAATGCTTTTTCCCCAACATTGTCACAATATTCGTCCAATGGTATTGTTGCGTTCGCTCCCTAAATGTTTTATAATTTAAGAGAGAAACATATAAAACATAACATGAGAATATATTACTAGCGAAAAAAAAATGTTTTTTTCAATAAAAAATGCTATACCGGAGACGAACGAAGATGGATCAAACATTTTATTGACAAAGTTGTAGGCCGGTTTACAAAACGTCTGATAAGACAGTTTCGTAGTCTGTATCGGTTAAAATTAGTGTTCTTTCGCTAACTACAAAAAGCTTGCGAAAGACAAAAACGACCACGTGACCAACCGGCTGGCGCGCCTACACGCGCCATGATTGTGTAGCTCTCTAACGTTCTGCATACAAATGATAAGATTCCCTATCACCGGTTCATGACAGCGATGAGCCGACACAGCGGTTATCGCTTTTGTGGGTGATAGCAAAACGTGTTCACTGCAAAGCCACCACCATAATTGCGGTCCTGTCGAGACAGCACAATCGGGCAAATACTATGTTTTTTCGTACGTGGAACGTTAGTGAGCACAATAATCATTGTACGCCCTAGCACGTGAGCGGGTTTGTCACGTGGTATTTCTTGTATTTCGCGGGCATTTGTATTTAGCAGAAAAATACTAATAATGACACATATAAAATTCGAAACTGTCTAATCCGATGTTTTGCAAACGGATTTACAACTGTCTCATTGAAATAATTTATCCATGTTCGTTCTTCAAAAAGTAGTGTACTAAACAGACCTAATAAGGCAATATTTTATAACACAAAAATAGGTGACTAACTGGGGCACCCCACAATATATATATATATATATATATATATATATATATATATATATATATATATATATATATATATATATATATATTGTCACAGGTAATGGGTATGAGCCATCAACTGTAGCGTGAAATCGCTTGGAAGTGGAGAAAGAAGGCAATATTGCTTTTGCTTTCTGGTCTGGGGGCGAGCAAGACGTCAATTCCTGGCTGTCTGCAATTTCGTTCGTGGCACTGGTGGAGGTGCTGGGTAAATGCGCCTCGGCTCCGGATTTTCAGCCGACACACCGAGCTACTTGGAGACAGCTACAGCTCCCACGGCAAGAAGCAGTCGCCGCCTGCGAGGACTATCTCCCGAACGCGGTCCTCTCTCTCAAGACGAAATGGCAATCTCGACTACCGACCAGGCCAGTCAAATCAACGGCGCCTATTCTTTTCTCCCGCATGTTTTCATGTGCCGCAAACACCACGCTCATTTCATAGAGACATTTATGAGGATGTTGATGACTGGCTTGACTACTTCGATCGAATTGACAACATCAACGAATGGGATGAAGCTCGCAAGCTGCGGAGAGTTTACTTTGCGATGGAAGACTCTGCGAAAACGTGGTATGAGAATAACGAGGGTTCCTTTGCGACGTGGCAACAGTTCAGCCGACAGTTTCGCGATGCGTACCGCAGCGCCGAAAGGAAAGAGAGAGGGGAGCAGGTCATCTCGTCTCGGAACCAATAACCTAACGAGAGAGTTTTGATGTTTGTCGAGGACATGCTTCGACTCTTCTAGCGTGCCGACCCTGCAATGTGCGAGGAAAAGAAGGTGCGGCATTTAATCCGTGGGGTAAAAGAACAGCTCTTCGCCGGACTCATGCGCAAACCACCGGCGACTGTGACTGAGTTCATAAATAAGGCAACCACAATGGAGCGTACTCGCGAGATCGGTCATCACAGTATGAACGCCACGACGTCATCACTGCTGCATGCTCTATCGGGGCTGACAGCGAGAGGCATGCCCTCGCAGAGTTCATAAGAAGCGTCGTGCGGGACGAGCTGCGCCAACTCCAAGCAGCGGGACTCCAACCACCCGTAAATCCTCTCGCAGACCTAATACGAATTGAGATCCGACAGGTGGTCACCCCACTCACGACAACAAGGCCTGAGGCCCTTGTGCTGACTTATGCGATGGCTCTGCGATCTCCTGCACCACATGTTCCTGATCCCACTATGCGGACAGTGGATCAGGCCAGCCATCGATTCCAGGGCACCTCTTCGACTCCGCCACCCGCCTCAAGGTTTCCGAGTGCACCAACTTATCATCTGTCTGGATCGCGACAGAAAGCCACAAAGGCCAGCGTGTGGCGTACGTCAGATAACCATCCACTCTGCTACCACTGTGGTGAAGCGGGTCCCGTCTACCGCAATTGCCAGTACCGCCAACTTGGTCTCCGTGGCTTTCACCCTGATGCTCGGTGCCCGCGTTACGGTGAGCGTCCCCGTGACATCGAAGCGTACCTTACGGGCCAGCAAGCTCCTCGCCTTGGTCAACGCCCCCAATCACGATAACCATCACCTTGCCGCCCCACGTCACCTAGCATCCACTCCTCATCTTATGCTCCTTTCAGAGGCCAGTAACCGAGTCCCTACAGGGGAAACTAGACACCGAGGCTCCTGGGGCTGAAGCCGCGTCCTAACTAACTGTCAAAGAGCCTCTCTCGATGCAAGGACCCGACAAGGCAAAAACCCGACAAAGACCGTTCTGATTTTTCAATCGTTTCTGAAAGTCATAAGACTGTTTCCGCCACGTCGATAATCACGCCGTCACTGCCCTCGTCGACACCGGCGCCAATTATTCGGTTATAAGCAGCGCCCTGGCATCCCAACTGAGGAAGGTAACTACCCCTTGGCAAGGACCCCCGTTGAGCACGGCAGGGAGCCACCTCGTCACGCCGACTGGAATGTGCACAGCGCGTGTTCGAGTCCGTGCTTCGACGTTCACAGGGTCTTTTCTCGTATTACCTGTGTGCTCTCTTCCACTCATTCTGCGACTAAACTTTCTTCGCAAACACGGCGCAATTATTGACCTACGAGTCTTGCAGGGGCCGTTCGAGGACCCGTTTCATCCTGAACCTGAAAACACCCACTTATCGAAGGCTGCTCTACGTGTATCCTCTGAATCTGTTACTCTGCCTCCCCGAAGCAGCCTCCTAATTAGCGTTGAATGTGACCAATACGTCCGCGATGCTGTAATTGCGGAAGAAAATTTGTCCTTACTTTTTCTACCACAAATCTGCGTTGCCCGAGGTATTGTTCAGCCCAGCAGGAAGCAGGCTTGCCTGTTAGTCACGAACTTCAGCGAGGAGTATCGCCATCTCAAGAAACACACTGCAATCACATACCTTGAGGATATTGCCGACGTCCCTGGTCCCTCAACATTATCTGCCCTTTTGTCGTGCGATCTTTCCAAACACACTGCTATCGCATACCTTGAGGATATTGCCGACGTCCCTGGTCCCTCAACATCATCTGCCCTTTTGTCGTGTGACCATTCCGTCATGACATTTGCAAGCACTCTCGACGCAAACCAGGGTCTACCGTCCGCACAACGGGAACGTCTTTTCAATCTACTTGATTCATTTCGGGACTTCTTCGCTGCGATATCGAAAGTGAACCAAACACCGCTTTCAAGCATCGTATCATCACCGAGCCTACCGAGAGACCCATTCGACAGCACGCCTACAGAGCCTTGTAAAAAGAACAAGACGCCATACGCCAACAGGCCCAGCAGATGCTCTAGGACGATCTCATTCAGCCATCGACCAGTCCCTAGGCATCCCCTGTTGTGTTATTAGAGAAAAAAAGATGGTACCCTGCGATTCTGCGTCGATTATCGAAAGTTGAATAAGATGAATACGAAGAAATACTTGTATCCTTTACCACGAATAGACGACACGCTGGACCGCATTCGCAACGCTCGCTACTTTTCTTCCATGGAACTACGCAGCGGCTATTGGCAAATTTCTGTTGATGAGCGCGGCCGCAAAAAGACCGCCTTCATTACTCCTGACGGACTCAACGAGTTCAAGGTCCTTCCCTTCGGCTTATACTCAGTGCCAGCTACTTTTCAAAGAATGATGGACATGGTTCTTTCTGGGCTAAAATGGCAATCATGTCTTGTCTACATTGACGATGTGGTCATCTTCTCGGACGTGTTTGAGCAGAATGTCCTGTGCTTACATAGATGGCGTTGTATTCGCGTTGAGCACCACTATCACCATCATGGTTGTTCCAGTGGTAGCGCTGGCGGTGACCCCTGGTGGAAGCCAGGCTTTGGTGTCGGGCGAGAGTTGAGCGAGTCTCTTCTGCGCGTGGTGGTTGCCGCGAACGGTTGTCTCTCGCGGTGGGTCTGCCGTGCACGGCACAGCGGCCCACCTGCGGTAGGCCCACGTGGTGAGTGAAGCGTTGGCGACGCCACCTTTTGTGTGCTCTTGTGTTATGTTGTTTGAGTGTTCGGTCATTTTGTGTAATGATGTCTCAGCGTGTCGATAATGATTGATGTATCGATTCGGCGGACGATATTGTTGTTTAAAAGTAGTTTAATAAATGTGTTGTTGTTTGGTTTGTGCCGACCGCGTCTGCTGTGTTCGTTCACTCCAAGAGCGTGGCGTGTCGTTCGCTAATCAAAACCCCACAATATATATATATATATATATATATATATATATATATATATATATATATATATATATATATACACGAAGGAACAAAGGGCTTTTGGTTCCGGTTCAATATTACACGGAAAAGTCAAAACAGACGCGCGTGCGAAGCAGTTTTATGGACGTTTCGCTCAGGGTCCGAGCTTCATCAGAATAAATTGTGTAGCAACATTGTCGTTAATATATACATGTTCATATCAAGCACAGTGAAGAAGCGTTGAGCACAACTGATATATAAGCGTCATCGATGAAAATGTGTGTGAACAGCTCAAGATAATTGCTGATGCAAATGATACAATGTTGGTGCTAAAGTATACACGTGTAAAAAAAGTAAAGTCGGAAAGCTAAAAGCACTAAAATACAAAGGCACAAAAACTTCACAGTTGAACGAACAATGTAAGTACACCTAATATAACTAAATTGATTACAGAGATAAACAACCTAATTTGCCAGCGCATTTAATTAAACCAGACGCGATGGTATTGAACTTGTGAATTAGGAAGGATTCCCTGTCATAATTAGAGCGAAAGCCAGATTCAAGTAACGTAACCTGGAGGTTATTTAAAAAGTGACCGGGGAGATGCACATGTTTTGATATGGGCAAGTGCGGCTACGTGTTAGCGTGAGACTTATGATTTTTAAATCGTACGCGCAAAGGTCCCTCTGTTGGTCCGATATACTGTTTGCGGCATATTGTACATTCAAGCATATAAATTACATTTTTGGTGTCACAGTCAAAGTCACCTTTAATTTTTCAACGAAATGTTGAAGACTTACTGGCGACCTGTTGGGAAGTGCACATATGTGGACATACCTTACAGCGTGGTTTGTGGCAAGTATGAAATCCGATAGCGTTTAGGCGGGCAATCTTAGGTAATAGTGAAGATGATAGTATGTCGTGAAGGTTTCCAACTCGGCGGTACACTGCTCGGGGTGGTTCAGTAAAGATGTGTTTCAGGCGCTCACTTTGCATGATAATGTTATGGTGCTTGTTAAGTGCAGCTGATACACGTGGGACTGATGCACAGTGGGTTAGCACTAGGTTCGTCTGGGATGGCTGAGTAGGTGGCTTCGCGGTACAGAGAAGCGTCATGCTGTCCCATGTATCTGCGCGCTGGATCGCATCGTCAACTAATTGCAGTGGATACTTTTGCTTGAACAAGGCGTTTTTAAGTGTTGCCCAATTTTTTTTTGAAAGTCGGATGGTTAAGAGCAGATTCTTTTGAAGCGTAACGATTGGCTACACGGAATGCTGGTCTTGCAGTGTTTAACGGGGCTGTTGTGCAAATGCAAATATTGTTGTCTATCTGTCGGCTTTCTAGACAGCGTGGTCGACAGTTTCTTGTCTATAACAGAAAAGGTCACATCAAGAAAGTTAATGGTGGACGCAGACTACGCATGAGAAAATAGTATCTATGGGGGGGGGGGGCATTTTTAAAATCTTTTATGAAGGAAGAAGCTCCTGTCCAGCATGTGGCCATATAAGGCCACATGTTGAATCAATCAATGGAGCGTCGTCAATGAAGCGTTTGTAATTAAATGGGTTAAACGTCTACTTTATAAAAAACTTATCTTTCAAGTGGCTCATAAAAATGTTTGCGTAATTTGGACCTATGCGTGTGCCCTTTGACGTTCCACTGAATTGATTGTAGTGTGTATCATCAAATAGGAAGTTAAGATCTAAAATGAGTGTAAGCAAAATTACTAATGTGCTGCTGTCAATCGGTTGCATTTGCAGTGATGTCAAGCATTGCGTATTGCATTTGTCGTTCAAGCCCCAACCTACCGTTTCTGGCATAGTGATTGATTTGTGGGGTTTAACTTCCCAAAATCACCATATGATTATGAGAGACGCCGTAGTGGAGGGCTCCGGAAATTTCGACCACCTGGGGTTTTTTAACGTGCACCCAAATCTGAGCACACGGGCCTCGACATTTCCGCCTCCATCGGAAATGCAGCCGCCGCAGCCGGGATTTGAACCCGCGACCTGCGGGTCAGTAGCCGAGTACCTTAGCTACTAGACCACCGCGGCGGGGCGTTTCTGGCATAGTGCTGTTCAGCGCAATGATTTTTTGTGCTCCTCACTACGCGTAATGTTTTCGTAAATTGCTTCACACGAAAGAAAACTGTCAGGAATGCTTTGCAGCACGTTTGCGAGAAAACTTTTCTAGGCTCAAGAAATTGAGTCACCGCTCGCGTTGTTATGTTTTCGTTGAGCTGCTACATGTATTAAAATTCACTGCATCAGTTAGACTTTGTGAAAAGTGCAGCTATACTCAGTATCGTTGTCCCTGCCGTTCGCAAATAGCTTGACGCGCTAGCGAGAGCAATAGGAGAAAAGTGGTGAATCTAGGGAAATGTTTGCTAGCTAAGCCTACGATGAAACTTTGAGTAAACACTTCTGCCTCGTTAACGGCATGCATGACACCTGGAATTGCTTTGTTTTTGTTGCGGGGCAACTGTTTGTGGCTGTTTTCTTTTTTCGAAAGAGCGATTTAAGGTGTGCAGGAGAAAATTAGTGTGAATGTGGGAAGAAAAACGTAGGCAACAATTTTCTTTTTTCAGTTAATGCCACAGTCAAGGGCTGAGACAACTACTACCGTGTCGCGTTTTGCACTGTATGTGTTTTGTGTGCGTTATTTGCAGTTTTACTCTGCTGCAGTTCTTGTTATATTGTTGCCTACATGTTTATTTATTGTGTGTAACTTTTAATCATTATATAGCAGCTGTATCTTCACGTTTCGCAGTGCAATGAACACTTCTTTTTGCTTGCGTTTATTAAACAATAAGAAAGTGGGCATGAGCTTACTAAGAATATCAGTTGAAAATAAAAGTTTTCGCTCATCCAATGATTCTCATGTTTAAATAAATTGCGTACATATACAAACATTTGCATCGTGTGCTTGCCACTCTAGCGGTGCAGCTTACACGAAGCTCATCGGTGCATATAAACGATGCGCAAAAAATAATAAAAATTAGAGTATAGGCTCAGAGATGAGCACGCACGTAAAAGTGGTCTCGGAGACTGTATAATGATCCTAGACACTAAAAAATGGCCTTTGAGACAGTCTTTTCAGTGGTCTGCCATCTCTGATGCTGCAAAGTTTCACCACAACCGTTTGGTGCGCTACGAACCTAAATCAGCCGCAGGGGCTTATGGAAGTGTCCTTTCTCTATGGTCTAACTTTGTCCTACCTCAGTCGTAACCGGCAGTGTCAGACATGCAGACCGACAGGCAGATGGACGGACGGATTATTGCACGGACGGTCGCATGGACAGATGAACAGTCAGACGCATGGACACACAAACAGTCAAACAAACGGACGCTTGGCCCCAGTCATCATCTTTCACTCCGGGGATATGCTGTGATTTTTTATTTTTCCAATGGTGGAGCGTGCCGCAAACAGTAAAAGGAACATGGTCCTGTACTTTGTCGTACTTTATGAAAGCAAACACGGGAATGCATAGCTGGTGCTCTGCCGTGACCACCTACAGCAACATAAACAGACAGCGAGACAAAACATGTTTGCTTTCGGCGTCATCTAACTGCAAACAAAATAACCACTCACGGCCAAGCGCTGCTGGATTACACTTCTGCTTCGATAAAAGTGACCGGCAATGTTTGCAGCGCATCGTCTGTTGCAAAGAAATCGAGCTTGGGGCACGAGCAGAGTATACGTGCCAAAGCATTGTCTGTCTGCTTACGCGAGTTGCGCATCTGTGAAACTAGCGAAGTATAGGCGAGAGGGATGCACTCAGATGAAGGTGTGGTTTGTCGCTGAACGATACAGAGTGCCACTTAGTGAAACTCTGCATCATCTGAGCTCCATGGATCCACCCTAAAAATCTAATATTTTGATAAGCCACCAAACAATACGTTTTCGAGAATTTGATCCAGTGAACAAAGATGAGATTGTCCATGTTAATATCATTTAGCTTCAGCTATGTTATCTTTCCTGAGTCTTGAATAAATATCTAAATAATATTTTGTTGTGAGACTGGAAAATAACCCTAAGTTGGTTTCAAGGAAAACTCTGAGACTGACCGACCTTGCCTGGTCCTAATTCCAGAATGTTAACATGCCTGTTCGCCCAAGGATATGAGTGTACACGAAGAAGACGATGGTGGTAATGGTGACGAAAATATGTGCAGCCCCCCCCCCCCCTTCCCTGAAAACCGCTGCAAGATTTTGAGGTGAGCGGCAGCGTTGTTATCAGTTTAGTTGGTGGACCAATTTCAAGTCGAGAAATAATAAGAAATAATAGTACAAAAGTATCAGTGACTGTGCTAGTTTACACGAGTAACGAATAGGCTTCAAGAGACTGCGAAAGGAAAAATTCGGGATGATCAACCTGTTGCCTGCTGGCTTGATATTGTCGTGATCCCACCGCTGATCACCAGTTGTTGTGATCCCGGGGTGCTGTGGTAGCGTGGTGTAGCTTCGGGTTGAGGAAACGAGCGCTTACAAGATGGGGATATGAAAAAACAAACAGGTTTATGGCACTAATTACAAATATTTACAGCATGAGGTTAAGAGTTCACAAACCACGAGCGTGGTGGTTAAACCGTTACATGGTTTAGAGCCTTCACAAACTACGAACGTGGTGGTTGAACCTTTACTTGGTCCAGAGCGACGTCCTGCACTCTGCGGCGCCGTTATAAGCCCTGTCGGGCTCCTCCTTCTTCAGTGGAACACCAATCACACATACACACAACAGGTGAGGGGTACGAGCATGCACGGAGCACGTGAACATCCAATTTTGAGTCAAGATCACTGCACTGAAAGGTGGCGCCGGAGGGGCTCTTGCTCGTCGTGTGTGTCACTGGTCGAGGGGTCCCCAGCTTCGGACAGCAGACATCAAACGGTCCGCCAATCTGTCTGCTCAATTAGCAGGGCACTTTGTGGCGGCGGTCGCCGTTTCTTCAAAGGAATACGCTGTCTTTGTTGTCCCCTCTGGAACGGCTTACCGCCTCGTGGCGACGTGACGTCTCATCCGCCGGCTGGCAGGGACAATACCTGGCGGGCATGGCTACCTCTTTGAGGATTAAAAGAGCGCCGCTCCCCCGTCATTTCTGGACGCTGGTTCCGAGAAAACTGGGTTCTAGGCGTGGGAACGCTGCCCGGCCACGCTTCTCAGCGACAGCATGGCGCCTACCGATGGCGGTCGTAACAATATGAATGGATATGGACATACGACCACGCCTTCACCTGAATGCATCTCTCTCGCCTATACATCCCTTGTTTCGTCGAGACGCAACTCACGTAAGCTGAGAGATAGCGCTACTACCAGTATAATGTACTGGCGTACCACGCTTGATCTGTTCGCAGCACACGACACCCTGCAGGCATTGCCGGATGTGCTATCGTAGCGGGAGCGTAATCCAGCAGCGCTTGTGTACCGGCCACGGCCAGTCTGGTCGCAAGCGAGCGCCTTGAGGCCGGCCGTCACTAGTTATTTCATTCGCCGATAGATGTTGCCGAAAGCGAACATGTTTTATACCGCGCTCGGTTGCTGGCGCTGTAGATGGCCGTCTCAGAGCACCGGCAGCGCGCTTCCTTGTTCCCTTTCATATAAGACGACAAAGTACATGCAGCTGAAATACGCCCTAATTGATAGGCGGCCTATATGAAGATGACGATGGCCGCAAAAGTGTCGTTAAAAGATAAAATTTGGGCATTATGGTTTTTTGCGTGGTGTCTTCTTTTGTTTAGGTTATGACAAATATTTTTGAATTGGAAGTAAAAAGTTTCTTGTGAAAGCAGGTTTGGCATGGAGGTTATTTCATGGTGATTCGGAGCGGGATAGCCTAGTCTTTTCGCAGTTATAAATAGTAATAGTGCCGTTTTGCGCAGTTGTATAGACGCCCGTTCCATATGTTTGTTGCATCCCACGATAGAATAAACTTTTTCTATATGCGAGTGCGGTTTTTATCAGCAGGGCCTCAACAAGTGGGAGGCCCACGGGGGACGGCTGTATTCTCTCCCATTGTAGAGTGCGTATAGTGCTTTAAAGCATTCACAATGTATTGTTAAAATGGCTCGATCTCGGCCGAGACAGCATGTGGCTCTCCCCAACGTTTCTAGAATAAAGTCAGTATGAAAGGTCCGCTCACGAGGGGGGCCGCGTGTCGGTAGCGAGAACTAGAGGCGCTTAGTCTCCTGCGGCCGGCGCATGCTGCAGTGATCGGCGAAGGTCTATTCAAAAAGGTCGCGAAAGTTTGGGCAAAAGGCATAAGGGAACCAGCGGTGGAGTTTCTGCAACCACCCTGGCAGTGAGAGTATGCACTTCTAATCTGCTCCCGCAGCCGAGAGTGGCAGCTGTTGGAGGTAGTGCGTGCGCATTGCCGTAAAAAAAAAACGAAAGGGCGCTGGTGGTACTGATGCGTATTCAAATGCAACAACAAATAAAAAAATAAAAAGACGGAGGACGTATAGAGGAAAAGAAGGACCGTAGAAAAAAGAGGCGGTGTTGCATCCACGTGGTCAGGCGAGCAAAATTCTGCTCGCGCTCTTCTGCTAGTGCTGTCGGGCTTGTTTCTAAAGCGAATGGCGCCTGTCTGGTATAATATTTCAATAGTGAAGAAAGCCACCAGTGAAAACCAGGGCCAACCAGTCAAGTTTAAACAGTGTTTTGCAGAAAATCAAACGATTGTAATATGCAAAATATGGCCTATGTAAACTGTGTTTTTTAAGGGGCCCGCTGAGCGTTGACTCGTGCACTTCAGGACTAACAAAGTTTTCATGCGTACATCAATCTGACCACTACCACCAAGCTCCATCTGATGCCACCGCAGGAAATGAATGTTACGATAGGAAGGTATTCTTTTTTTGTCTGTGCAAACAGTTGTGTCTAAAAGAAAACTGCCTTGTCCACAAGACTTGTGCGGGGCCCTGTTCACCTACGCCTCTGAGCTGTTATAGAAGATACTCTCGGAACGAACATTCGATGCAGAGATACCTCTGCTTACCTTAATTTGTGCAAAATACAGGGTTCATATTACGAACAAAACAGCGCACTACTTGAACCTTAGCTTTCTGGAGTCAGCCGAAGCGGTAAGCATTTTTCTCACTGGCTGCCGGGGCTAAGTAACATAGGAAATTATGCATTTATAGAGAAGTATCAAAGATCTTTGATTTTAACTCGTTGTTTAGTTCGCCTAACAACAAAGTTTCAGTTTTTCCGCTTTCTTCTGTCGGCTTAAAATGAAGGTGTCTGTTCATAATTGATTATTGCATGTGCCAAACAAGATATTATTTTGTGATACGCTGTGGTGTGCGTATCAAGATTGCGACGGCTTGGGGTTCTCCAATACGCTCATATATCTTGGGTCAAGGTTGTTCTTTGTATTTCACCCCCGTCTGAATGCGGCTGCCGTGATCAGAAATCTCTCCCACGCCCTGAAAAAGAGCAGCGCGGTACCATACATTTTGTGCTGCCACATTGGTTTGCTTTATCAACGTCTCTGTGCATACTTACCACGGACAGGGCTTGCATAAGGCGCCAGAAAAAAATTATGCCGCAGCTACTACTTCCTCTGTTTTGATTTGTTGTTTATTTACTACAGATGCGGGCAGTGCGGTATCGTTGCCGCACGGTTCTTATCAATAGGGGCATATCAGATGGCACTATAGCTTAGCACAAAATACAGCACGCAATCAGAATGTGATGAAGAGAGAGCCGCCGTCACTGAACAGCACTGTCTATTCGATGCCACATGCATAGACATAGTCCACTCGGCAGAGCTGCTTTTCGTTTTCGAGTGCTCTTTAAGTGTGAGTAGTATTTAGACAAAGTTATATTTCTAAACCACAGTGCAGTATTCCTCGAGTAATGGCTTTTCGAGCTGTTCGTTCCCGAAAGAAGCTCGGCAGCGGCGCACGAGCGTGCTCTCAGAGTGGTACACTGCGGCCGGTTGTCTGTGCGCGAGCAGCTGAGTTTGGGTCGCGTCTCTCCGCCACTTGCTCCTTTTTGGCGCGCCCCTATCCAGCACTGGTCTCCCATGGGATAGGTGGCACGCCGAATAGACAAACTACAGGCCGAAGGCTACTCTCACATAAAGAGCACTCGAAAACGGAAAGCAGCTCTGCCGAGTGGACTGTGTCTATGCATGTGGCATCGAAGGGACAGTGCTGTGAAGTGATGGCGACTCCCTCTTCACCACTTACTGATTGCGCGCTGAATTTTGTGCTAAGCTAGTGCCATCTGATACGCCCCTACTGATAACAACAGTCCGGCAACGATACCGCACTGCCCGCATCTGTAGTAAATAAACAAAAAATCAAAACAGAGGAAGTAGTAGCTGCGGCATAATTTTTTTCTGGCACCTTATGCATGCCCTGTCCGTGGAAAGTATGCACAGAGACGTTGATCAAGCAAACCACTGTGGCAGCATAAAATGTATGGTGCCGCGCTGCCCTTTTTCAGGGCGTGGGAGAGATTTCTGATCACGGCAGCCGCATTTAGACGGGGGTGAAATACAAAGAACAACCATGACCCAAGATATATGAGCGTATTGGAGAACCCCAAGCTTTCGCAATCTTGATACGCACACCACAGCGTATCACAAAATATTATCTTGTTTGGCACACGAAAACCTAGCAATTATCGATGCTGAACAGACACCTTGATTTTAAGCCTACACAGGGAAGCGGAAAAACTGAAACTGTATTGTTAGGCGAACTAAACAACGAGTTAAAATCGAAGACATTTGATACTTCTCTATAAATGCATAATTTCCTATGTTACTTAGCCACGGCAGCCAGTCAGAAAGAAGCTTACCGCATCGGCTGACTCCAGAAAGCTAAGCTTTGAGTATTCCGCTGCTGTATTCGCAACAAGAACTCTGTCTTTAGCACAAACTTAGTTTAACAGAGGCATATTAGCATCGAGTATTCATAGCGAGCGTATATTTTATAGTAGTTCAGAGGCTTAGGTAAACATACCCCCGCATAAATTTTTTGGACAAGGCAGCTTTATCCTTCTATGCCACTGTTAGAAAACTATATACACTACTTACCAGTACCACTCCCATCCCGGGGGGGGGGGGCATCAGATGAAGTTTGGTGATGGTGATCAGATGATAATTTTTACATATGCCGTACGTATGCTGCATAATATGCTAGTGTTATTTCTGGCAAACAGCATACAAATTCGCCTGTTTCGTTTTGGTTTTCACTGGTAGCCGTCTTTATTATCGAATAAACCTAGCAGACAGGCGCAATCTTGTTTAGAAACCAACCTAACACCACAAGACAGGAGAGCGAGAGCAGTACACACTGTGATCGTCTGACCACTTGCGTGCAACGCTGCCTCCTTTCTTATTTATATGATAAAAAAAGAAAAACACACAGAGATACGTCGTGCCTCATTTCTAATTATTGACGCACTTGAATACCAACAGCACCACCAGCGCCTTTTGATGTTGTTTCGGCACTGCGCGCCCGCACCACCTCTACCCGCCGCCACTCTCCCCTTGTGGGAGTGGTTGAGAAGTGCGCGCTTACGCCGCCAGGACACCACGGGAACTGCAGCGCTGGTTACCTATTGCCAGAGAAATAAGCATGGGGAAATATGGGAGCCGCGATTAAAGCTTGTCTATGTGGGAGGGGGGGGGGGCAAACAATATTGAAAAACCAAGAGGAATTCAGAGTCGAAGCAATCGCGATGTTTTACAAATGACATTTCTTCTCCTTAACAATAGTATGGTATGTAATGATCAAATATTTTATGACTGCTTTTATCATTACAGAAAATCTTTTTTATAGCATCCTCTGCCCACGTTATTATTACTCAGTTCAGCCCTTGTACTACATGGAAAGGCACGCAAGGTCAATCTAAATAGGTAGTGAAAGTCGAAGCGAAAAGGGTCTCAGACCCACTGCGACAGACATGAACAACCGCGTAACGGTTGAAGCGCAACTAGGTGAGGAGGGGACAAAGAGCGAAAACAAAAAAATGATATAAACGTTTATTATCAATAATTTTAATTTTATGTGTTACAATAAAATTGTAGATTACTTGAGTAAACCTTTGGTATGGTGGTTGAGCATCCATTTTTTTCGTTTTTTTTTTGTTTCGGCACATGCAAGCAGTCTGGTGACATGGGCCAATGGATTTAGGGGCGTACACAGGCAATACGCTATTGTCTCACAATTGCCTCTGCGAAGTTTTTTGTGCATATTGCAAGTACAGGGCTGTCCTCTCTTATTACGAGCACGGCACCGCGTAGCTTCGCTCCGCGGGCCGCCAGCGCTAGCGGTGCGGCCACGCATCGAAGCTTATCGACACAGGCGCACAAGAGCCTAGAGGCGGTGCTTCGTTTCGATTAAAAGCGCGGGAGCTCACTGTGCCTGTTTTGCCGCGAAACATACTTAAAGCACCTGAAACCACGAGTCCTGCGGGACAGCGGGCTTACCTCAGCCATAGAGTTTCTCAAAATTAACTATAGAGGGCACTCTGACGCTGCGATCGTTCAGTGACCATGGAAATGATGGTTAGTACACACATTTGCCTAGTCTTTGTACTTGTGGGGGGCGAATCGTACTTGCGCCTTCGTTTATTGCTGTGTTTCGGTTTTGTTTTGAAAGAAAGTTTGAAGCCTTTTGGACTTTGTGAGCCGATTCGGAAAGTAAGTCTAAAAAAGTAAAATGATGAAGCGCAACAGCTGAACATTCGCTAATACTTGTTTCGTAAGAAAACAGCTCCAAGTCACACGAACACACACGGAGCCAAAAGCTGGCCAGAAGTACAAATATTAGATTAATGTGTGTACTACCCATGATTCCCATGCTCGCTGAAGCGCCGTGCGTTGCAGCTCCCATAGACACTAGCGCTAGCGTTCCCTCTAGTAAGTAATGTGGGAAACTCTATGACCTCACCGTAACGTGTTGTGTAGTCACCATATTTGAGACGTCAGTGATCTCTCTTGTTTCAGTACCAGATTACCGGTTTAGTGTATACATTGTTGCAAACTGTTTAGTATTGGTTTTGCTTCTTTGTGGTGTTTTAGTTTGGGAGAAAATTTCGCCCCTCAGCGTTGCTCTGAGAAGCTTCTATTACCTGAAAGTATTTACCGAGGCCGGAAATTACGTGTGCACTGGTTTCTGCTTTTCTCCCGCATTTAAACACGGCCTGTGTGGCCGCGATCAAACTTGTGTCTCCCGACTAATTTTAGCGGAGCTGTCGACCAGTAAGCCTCCGCAGCGTGGCATTCCGGAGGCTCTGCACACTCTGCAAGTATCGAAATTCATATGTTCAAGACATTGTTTTTTTCGCCTGCTTTTTCTGAAGCATTAGAATGCTTTACAGTTCAAACAACGTAAAAAATGCAGGCAGTATGATACCAAGTTCATTGCTTGCGTTCCGCGTTTTCTAAAGTTAGCAACTATATGTAGCGATTAGTATCCCTTCTAGCTCCAATTATCGCATTCATTCTATTGGAGATGCTGCTGTATAGGGACCGACAAATGTTGGTATTGGCCTTAATTTGCTCTCACTCTTCCTGCACAATGACCGAAAGTGCATGCGCTGAGACTGCACGGTGTTGTTGGTGGGCCAGTGCAAGCTCAATGTTCTCTCACGCATTTTCAATGATGTTTAAGTCAGGCGACTGTGCAGACCACTTAAGATCTGCCACGTCATGACTCTTTAAATACTAAGAATTTTTCTTAATTATGTATAGTGGAGGTATCATGCTGGAGCATGAAATTGTTCTCTGGGAATGGTCCCCCAACGAGATATGGGAGCAGCACGTAGTCTAAGAGCCTACAATAGGCGTCTTCCGTGAAACAACTTTCAATTCTGACAAGGAGCCCCACTCTTGGAGCGGTAACGGCGTGATGCTAGGACACCAATAAAAATATTCTCACTGAAACAACGTCTTGTGACTTCAGCTTATAAAAGTCTTTAGATCAGGCAGACGGCACAGATAACTTGAGAATCATGTCATCCCTGTGTTCTTATCACCAGGAGATAAAAATGTATGATGCCCATTCGAACCGCAAACGACCCGCTTAGGGTGATCTTGGAAGACCCGAGTGACAGACCAGTGGAACTTTTTGGCCGAGTTTTTTTAAACATGTACAGACAATCAAGGTCGAAAAAAATGAACTGGATGCTGCAGATGCAAGCGCCGTCCAATCAATTTTCCTGTTTGTGTTCCTTAGAGTGGCTTAGGTTTTGGTAACGTGCACGCAGGTGAGACGGTAGGCTTCTTTAGCAGCGGCCCAAAGAATATTGTAAGATATAGTTCAAAAATCTGCTTTTTAACCTATGCTGAAGTCGTGTAAGACACTCCCTGAAAAAAATGCCCCACGTATACATGCGCTCTCTCGCCGTGTAAGGCTTGTCAGCTGAGTGTACGGAAGAATCAAATTAAATCAGGAAAATAGGGTACTAAAGTACGGAGCAGGACGTGAAGAACGTCAAGGTGCAGATGTAGTACTTAGAATTTTATCACATATTGAGAACTTAATCATTGCTGCGTTCCTTGCGTTTGGCTAGGGGGTAGAAAAGAGCAGCTACCGAAAAATGTGAGCCTCAAAAAAATAAAAATAAGACAAGATCTTATCCATCGTTCAGGCATTTAGGTTGTGACCACAGCATTATCACACGTGCAGGCATATTGCAATGCAATACGTGTTTGAGGAAAAAAAGTGGGGCCCCTGTTCCATAATAATAAGCTAGATGGCTGGAGACTAGGAAGATATTTGTATAATAAAACAGCTAGCTAAAAGAAGAGGCCAAATGCAGGTCTAAGAAGAGTAGGGTGATTGTGCCTGAATGCCGGCCACTACAAACGTCCCAATGTTACGTGATGTTCATATCATTGAAAAAAGGAAAATGACCCCAATACCCACGTCAGGGAACGAATATCCAGATGGTGTTTCTATATTTCTATGGACAGAAAATAAGACATTTCCCGTGCGTACGTAATTTCAGACCATGGTAAATACTTGCCGGTAGTAAAAACTTGTGAGAGCACCATTCAGTGGCGAAATGTTTTCACGAACTAAAACACCAAAAACCAAGCAAACCCAATACTGTAGAGTTCGAAACAAGGTATACATTAAACTGGAATAGTAATACTGAAACAAGAGGGATCACCCATTTTTCAAAATTACCGTAACTACACAACACGTTGTGCTGGGCTAAGCCCGCTTTCCAGCAACGTTCGTAGTTTCTCAGGTGCCTTAAGTTTGCTTCATGGCAAAACAGGCGCGGTGCGCTCCCACGCTTTTAATCGAAACGAAGCCCCGCCTCCACGCTCTAGTGCGCCTGTGTCGGTAAGCTTCAATGCGCGGCCGCAACGCTAGCACTGGTGCCCCGTGTTGCGAAGCCACGTGGCGCGGTGTTCGTACTAAGAGTGGACGACCCTGTACGTCATTTGGCTAAAATAACAACTTTGCTTCTCCAATCTTTGTTATTCTTATTTCTTTTTTCTCTCGCGTCAATTTGCGAGACACAACTGAGGCGCAGTAAAATCGCGTATAATAAAGGCACGTAGCAGACGAGCAATTAAGAAAAAAGTTCAAGTTCACGCTGTGTGGGGCAAATTCACGACGTCGCTAGCCCTTCTGGTTGTGACGTTATATTTACTTTTTATATGTTAGTTGTGCCCTTCTCACGTAGATCGCGACGGGGGCAATGAGCCGCCGACTACGGGATATATGTGTTTCTATGAATGTTACGCTTGCAGTTTACATATACCTTGAGGCACGCTCGTAAAATTAGTCTCCGATGACATACCACCTGTGGTGTTTTAGTGTTATGACTTGCTTGCGTTCTCTGCTGTGCGCGAACTTGTGAGGTGCGTTTTATTGTTGATTATAATATATATGTGGGGTTTAACATTCTAAAACCACCATATGATTATTAAAGACGCTGTAGTACAGTGCTCATCTGGAAATTCTGACCACCTGGGGCTCCTTAGCGTGCACCCAAAGACACAAAAGCAATTGTTCGGAATGCAGTGCTCGCTGGACTTTCATTCATCAGTATTCCTGCAGCCCGGTTTCCTCCTTGAACATTCAGGGCCTAATATTATTCACGTTATAAGTCAGCAGATTGCCAAGTCATCTATCACGCTACAATTCGCATATCAGCATTCGCATACGTAGCGGTAATTTATCAGAGCATGGCACAACAACAACAACAACAACAACAACAAAACTCTAAGGAAGTAGTGTCCACAGATTTTTGTGCTTATTACCATTGTGTGCAGTTTCAAGTTTGAGTTATTTTCACCATTGAACGAAACGAAAATGTCATAATTTTGGCATGGATAGACGTCATTTCTTCCTGTTGAAACCGAAGAACACAAGCATTGGGCATGCTAAAGAACCTGTGTATTTGTGAAGCAAATTAGCAAAGCGGCCGATATGATAGGTATACGCTGTCGGTTACGTTAATCCATCTGCGGAAGATGCCAGGAACGCTGAATAAATGTTCGAAGAATAAGTATTCTTGTAAAAGCGAGGCAACTTGAATGGTAGTACACTTAAACATCACTATCTATAGTCATGAGTCAGGATTTTATTACCTGGCGTTGAGTTGAAACGCACTCGTGGAGGACTTTCCAGCAATCGTTCTAGCGAGAGCCCTTAGCGATAGGGGGCCTATGAGAAGTAATTTATTATTGCCCCGCCGCGGTGGTCTAGTGGCTAAGGTACTCGGCTGCTGACCCGCAGGTCGCGGGTTCAAATCCCGGCTGCGGCGGCTGCATTTCCGATGGAGGCGGAAATGTTGTAGGCCCGTGGGCTCAGATTTGGGTACACGTTAAAGAACCCCAGGTGGTCGAAATTTCCGGAGCCCTCCACTACGGCGTCTCTCATAATCATATGGTGGTTTTGGGACGTTAAACCCCACATATCAATCAGAAGTAATTTATTATCTAATTTCGCGCTAGCGCACATGAAATGACGTCACGTAATTAGCAGTTATTGCATCACCTCCACTTTATTTTTTTATTCTCTCTTGACATAGATGGCGCTAAGTCTTACGAGCAGCTGATGAGGTGCCATTTTCTGAACGTACGTTCTTCTTCGAGCGTCTATTTGTCATACAGAATCTTACCTAGAAAGAGGGTTTTCTGGAGATTTTTGATCTAGGGATTTTCAATGGTGGCGCCGTAACGACGCAGCAGAGCTATTTGGAACGCCGCTTTGCCGGTCCAGAGAGCCCGGTGAAGCCTGATTCTTAACTTCACGGGCTGCAGAGTTTAGGCGTCTATTTCTTCATATAACCACAACCACCATTCTCAAGGTAGCGCCCTAATCGAACGATCGGGAAGTACCATTCATTGTGCTTTGCCTCTGCAAGTCGTGCAGCTTCGCGTAGACAACGCGGTACATGAACCGGTGTCTCGTAATGATTTCGTCAACGTCATGGTGGCTACGCTTGCTCGATCGACAGACAATGTAGTAAATCGGTGCCCGTAGTGATTTCGTGAACATCGTGGTGACTGCTCGTTCGACAGACGTCGCAGGCTGCAATTCGCTGCCTTGCAACAACAATTAAGCAGTCGTTTCAATCATTTGTAGCTATACTCTGCCCTGTCGGTCGCTATCCCATATGTATTAGCCAGAAATACTTGTACAGTACATATCAGACAGCGTGATAATATAGAGCTATGCTGGCATGATTCGAGAAGCCTTTCGCAGAGACTTCCCATGTAGATAAGCTTTAAAGTGCTGAATTATTTGGCACCTGTTATAGAATCTTGAAAAGTTGTGTAACTTGCTCTGAGTCATCCGCTCATTAAGCTAATATGCTGGATTGGCGAAATTAAATTGTGTTTCATGTTGACCATTTGGAAATAAGAAAATAACACTGGTGTAATTGTAATGACCCAAAATCCTTAGGTTGAAACATGCATTCGCCCGCTTTTGTGGAACTGAACTGCGATTAATTTTTATCAAAAAAAACATTGCTTCAAGCACGTTAAGAGGTATTGCACAAACACCATTGGTCTCAATAGCGCACGTAGAAGGCAGTGAGGCCGGACTTGTGAATATCAGTTTGGTAAATTCGTATTTGTTTTTACTACGTGCTTCTCCGCAGTGCACTTGTAAGGCGGTGAAGCACAGCTTGTGAGTATCAGTTTATTTGATTTGGGCTTGTCTTTACCGCGTGCTTCTCCGCAGCGCACAAGCATGGCAGTGAAGCTGAACTTAAGTATGCATTGCATTGTTTGTTTTATTTGCATGCATAGAGATGAGTTTTGCAAGTTCCAATCAGCACGTATTTTTCCTTTGCGGTCATCCAACGATTCACTTTTTTTAATTATGTGGACGTGCTTGTCATGGACTTGCCACCAAAATCTTAAGGTATCATATTATGGCTGGGCATGTCATCATTTGGTACCTTCTATACACTGCTGTACCATAGAATGATTGATATGTGGGGTTTAACGTCCCAAAGCCACCATACGACAACGAGAGACGCCGTAGTGCACAAATTTCGACCACCTGGGGTTCTTTAACGTGCACCCAAATCTGAGCACATGGGATTACAACATTTCCGCCTCTATCGGAAATGCAGCCGCCGCAGCTGGGATTCGAGCCCGCGACCTGCAGGTCAGCAGCCGAGTACCTTAGCCACTAGACCACCGCAATAGGGCACCATAGAATGAACATGTCAGCTGTTTATCATGCCAATACAAACTGGGTGACAGAAGGGCCATGGGATGAGTTTGTATGCCACTATTCAGTAGAGCTGACATCCCCAAAGCCTAGAGATGGATCATGCACTGTGGCACCACTGCAGACTAACACATATACAAACTTACCGACATACTCAAAGCTACATTTCGCAGTATGCTGAGACGACTACCCTTGGAGGTTAGCGTTGCGAACACTGACACACATGTACGAATATCCTTCATGTCCCTGTGAGGTGAACACAATACGGGGTATGCACTGCACCTTGATCCACGAGGTGGCGAAAACATCACCGGGCAGCGACGCCATTTTGGCGGTCTGGCCATTCGTGAGCGACGTACTAGGCTAGGCTACGTTCTGTGTGCGCTCTGTCTTCACTAAGTCCACACGTCATCAGAGAAGTGTCAAAGATCTCTACTGTGCAAGCCGTTCTCCTTAATTCACATACAGCAGTATATTGTGCGCGGTGCGTATATTTTACGTAAGAAGTCTTCGAACAAGTTTATTTGCGTTTGTGAAGAGGCAGTACGCGCCATTCTTGCACGTCAGCCAGCAGTGACAGTGGTGAACTCTGCCATATTTGGTTGTAAGAGCCACGCGAAAAAGAAACCAGGGGATCAGAATGCTGCCTTGGTAGGTTTCTTTTCTACGCCAAAGGTGCGAAATCATGCCAGAAGACCACAGAGGTAACAGCACGGTGATGGATGTAGCGGTTTTACCACATTAACTGCCGAGACATCCTGCATTCCCCTGAACGTGTTTACCAGATTCACTGGGGCTAGCACGTCAAAAAAAAAAAAACGGCGATTAGAAAAGAACGGAAAGTCAGAGTACCTTTCAGACAACAGCAATCGTACTGTACGGCAGAACTTTCCCACCTGCACTAAAAATCTGTGATCACTCGGCCACAGAAGCTCTAAATAACGCTTCAGCTATATAAATGTTTCCTCTAGTCTTGCAACAGCCCAACATATGCAAGCTTGTTTGGACAACTCCCTTTGCTAACATCTGTGGCATCCCCTCCTGGTCCTTTAAAGCTGAAGCCTTCAAGAGACAATAGACAGCTTTTCCTTCTCAAGTTTTGTTTACTTTCAGCTTGAATTTGATTCTTCAATATAATTCACTCCGTAAACTCCTTGAAGTAAACTGCTGTACTAAATTAAGAATATAGCATCTTAGCCAATCGAGAAAAACTGCACCCAAGAAGCAAATAGAACAGCTACTGCAAAATAGCCTTTCATTATTAAAGTGGTGAGATGGACTAGTCGGTACAATATTCTGGTGCACTACTTTTATGTACTGAAACATGTCTTAGAGTCAAAATCATGCGTGTCTAGAGTCTGAGCGATTTATCAGGCTGCAGTCTTTTGAAAAGGTATGCGAAGTGTGGCGCTCCAGTGATAGCGCACACAGTCATATGGCAAGATGTTAAAATTCCAATGTACCAGAGTTTCGAAAACTGCAATATTTCACTAATGCAAAATAATAGTAAAGATAATAATAAAATGAACACATGAAAGAAACTTACTAGACTGCTCAGTATGGTTAAACGCTGGGCTAGTTTGTGACTGATCATTATGCAGTATGGGGAAGTAGCGCACTTTCGACATGGGCAAAGGAACTAAAAAAAAATGCTATGCCTTTCTTGTGCCCTTCGTCTATGGCAAGAAAGCGCTATTTCAATATATGGTATAAAATAATGATTAAACTGCTCAGCCTCATCATTGTGCAAAATATTCAGGAAAATATTTTCGAATTGAATAAAAGCCACACACGTGACATTAAATGGACGTTGAAACTGTGTTTGAAATCTTGTAAGAATTGGAGCTACACAGTCATTAAATAGTATGCCCTACTAATTAAGCAACATACTTTGTATCAAGGCAGCTACAAGCAATTATACCATCTTTCATGACACTGATTTGCCGCTTCAACTGGTAAAACCAAGATTTATGGCTGGTGACTGCAGGGCACTCGATGGGTCAGGCTCCATTGAGTGCGCCGTCGGGCAAGAGAGAACAAACACTAAGAGTGGTTAAGATCTGCTCCTTCACACTACCAGTGGTTCTTATTTTATATTGTTGAATGGCTACACTTTGCAAAGGCAGGCAGACAAACAAAGAGTGTTTACGAACGATTGACATGAACTCGTGCAATGTAGTTGTCTCTAGAGGAGTGACGCTACAGCTGCACAAGCATGGACCTTGCAGGTGTTTCATGGATAGCGAGAGCCCTACGCTCACTGCAGTTGAGCTGAAGTGACTCTGCTCGCCAGATGCCTTACACAATGTTGAAGCGTTACATGGCACCACTTGCTAGATTTATGGCACATAACTCCGCTAGGACGATCAGTGGTGTCAGAGAAAAGCAAGTTTGGCGATGAGCACTCTTAAGCACCCCCAATCAACATGGAGCACCTTGAAAAACAAACACATGACGCTTGTCCCCAATTGGAGGTTCAGTGAATACTGTTGTTTACAAGTAAATCAGTTGTTCCAGGACCAGCAGCAGTCACCCATACATTGTATTATTGACAGCTGCACTCAATAACCATAAGCATTTTGATTCCGTATGTTTAGGCAGTGGACTTCTTTTAGCAACTTCACCGTGGTCTACCTTGCACAGATATTCCAAAGTATCACCTGATAGTCACGCAAGAAATATGAAGATGCACACTGCCGTAATCACCTTGCATGCAGACTACAGCAACTTGAAAAGATTTGCCTCTTTACAATTCCCCAAACTCTTTTTACTTTAGGTACAAGCAGTTTATTACCAGTATGACAAAAGTAAGCGCTAAGAGTGACTACATTCCATTGATGTAGCCAAGTTTCTTCAGCTGCATTGGCGCGGGAGCTTTGATGGACCTCTTACAAACAAGTGTTAGAAATTTTTATGCCTTCATAATTGTTTGTCTGATAATTAGGAAATTGAATTGAGTGCTTCACTTGAACGCATAATTAATTCCAGCATCGATGAGATACAATTTTGGCATTATTATCGCTTTAAAACACCCACCATAAGCTTAAAAAATCAGCACAAAAGCATGGTAGAGCACCATGTTACAGTAACAGCTGCTACATTTGAACTGAAAGAGTACTATAAGGTTGTTCGAATTAGCGAGCAGGAGCTAGAATGAACAGACATTGCGTCACACGGTGCGGCCAGAATCCAGACGGGACACTTCTACACTCATTCTCGCTGATTAGACGGCAGTGCACATTTGTGGCAGGTAATTTCATAAATTAAGTTCAAGCTATAACAGTGAACAGAATTTTTTTATTAGTCAGGGACACTCCACTAACAAGCAGAGAGGCATTCACGTGAGTAGTGCCCTTAGTGTCAAAATATACAAGTTATTTGTGTTCCAAAACACAAATATTTACATGGATAGTTGAGTCAATCAAGATTTAAAGTCGTTCTTTTTTACTTTATTCAGAACAATAGTGAAGTTTGTTAAGAAACATGGCTAAAAGCAAATATTGCCCGACTGAGCTGTTCCACCAATACAGCAGTAGCAGCAGAAAGACTGAATTTACAACCATAAAATCATACATGGAAATCAATTACTGCACTTGTTTTACACAGACAAAAGTACTGAGTGATTTGGATTATTATTCTAGGCCAATTTCTGCGATTTCGGACGAAAGCGAGGGGGCTCCCAGTATGAATTAACTGTTGTTGATATCGACGTGTTCAAATTATTTGTAGTTTTCCCCCATAGAAATACATAAAGCTGTGCCAAGATTAGGATGTCACATTTGATTAAAACGGCCCTGCAACACTTTTTGAGCATGGTCAGAAAACGCTGCGGATTGGTAGTAAAGGCTCCCTGGAAGCTGTGAGCCATATATTATAGTACAGCGCACTGCCTGCACTTCACAATGAATTGCCTAAGTCAGATGAAAAATGCTTTCTTTTTTCTCGTCAAATGATAAAGAAAGCTCAAAAATCACTCGTAAAAGGTCATCTGTCAACCATTGGCTGATTTGAACATGGTGTATTCAGTCGTTACAGGGATCAACGCCGGAGGTAGCGACTTTTCTACGCATGTAAGCACGATCACACCGGAAAAGTTGCGTATTCAAAGAGAAAAAGGAAGAGAACGCACTCATGGCCACGAGGAACACGGGGCGTATTTTCTTTGCCCCTGCCAACCCTCCCTGCTGCGCTTTTGTCGGGACAAGAGAAGAGCGATTGTGATTTCAGCGTGACGAATCTTTGTAACTCCGCTCGTACTCGACGAATTCTTAAAACTTTTGTGGCATTGAATTCGTCACACAAAAAGCTGTTTTAATGAATCCATTTCATGGTTAGTAGAAAAAATGTTTTAGGGTCCCTTTAATGCTTAAATGAATAAGCTTGTAATGTACTATGTGCTAGGCTATACTTTAGTGATATAGAGAGCCTCCTGGGAGAACTGAAATGATGTGGGTGATTCGGCATCAGGCACAGTCCTCCACCAAACTTTGTTTATAGGTGCTGGATGGGCATTTGTTTCACAATATCGCTGAGAAAATAAAACAATTTGAATGATGGTGTATTTTTTGCAATGTTTAACATAAAATACCACTAGCGTAAGCAGCCAGCACCACCTAGAAAGCAGACGAAGAACACAGCAAGAGAGGTGAATGACGATCGCCTTCGTCGTAGACCCTACAAATTCGTCTGTCAGTTTGTCTGCTATACTCGCAGAGAAGGTGAACGGTAACATTCGGCCTGAGCAGCCACTAAATTCATTATACTGGAGATGAGTTCACGAGGTGTCATGACTCGATTGAGTCATTTGTGCTTACTTTGAAGTCATATTTAAGTGTGTTTGAGATTACACTAACCAGTAATAAAAGGTTTGAGATACGTACGTGTAATTTTAGAAGCACAACATACACTCTGAATATTTTTAAATAGAGAAACAGAAGCAAACTTACACATTGTAATTTTATTGCCATTTTAGGAACAAGGCCAGATGACTAAAATACGTGCAACTTCTGGATAGAAATTTAATTTTCAATAATGATTGCGAAAGATAAAATGAAGATACTGACATTTTGCTTGCACCATCAGCTGTCCAACATCGGCAAGCTGCAAAGGTGAACACACTGTCATATAAACAGGGCCATGTGCCTGCACTTATACAAGTTTGTTCGGCTGTGGTAGAAAGGACCAAAAACATTTTAGTTCGCATGCACCAACAACAGAAATGACGGTCAAAGATAAGCTCCAACTGTTTAAACAGGTTTCTAAGAGGCTTCATATCAGCATTCAGTCTGTTTTGCTCGAACATAATTGCTTATTCCTTTGCTCTATTTTGTGAGCATTTACCTGCCAGGCAAACATCATCTAAACAGATACTTTAGTTTTCTACCAATATCAAACAAGAAAGAACTAGGCGGGTAACTAAACAGGGCCGGGCTCTAGCTCATCCATGGTTCTCTGCCCCCCAAAAAACGAAATATGGGCTAGTTAGTACTTTACATGTGTACTTCTAATAAAACCCCAAAAGAGCCTACAATAAACTTTAAAAAGCCAACCTTTCGCTGTGATAGTCTGCTGCGCTTCCAACGGCGGTCTGCCGAATTTAGTTACAGCTAAGCGTAGCTCTTTCAGCGGAAAGCTCTGCAAAGTGGATATGTGCCAAGCAGCTCTCAGCATAGCTTCGCATATAGTAAGGGTGGGAAAAGGAAACAAGGGTGAAGACGATCTTAGGAGGAGTAGAAAGCATGAAGCATAGTATAGTATATCGCAGTAATGGGGGCGAGAAGTTATGGAGTCGCCCCCTAATGGATGCATCTCACTTGCATACTAGGGCGGACAGTGTCTGCAAACTCCTCATGCATTGACCATTTGCATAAATCTGCAAGGCGGCTTGCCTGCAAGATTGTTTTCCAACCAAAAGGAAAAAAAAACTTTTGTGCCCAGACTGCTTTTCTTGCTCACGCGTGCAACAAAATGACTTTTTCCCCAAACAATTACTGTGTGGTTCTCCCACCTCAAACGAACCCTCAGATTGCATGGTGGGTGAGGCACCTGCCATTCGTAAAGGAGAGAGTGAAGTGAGGCAACACAATGAGTGAGAAAAGCAGTCTGAAAATGAGACCTTTTTGCTGGAAAACAACTTTATGAGAAAGCCAGCTTAGAAATTTACGCAAATGGTTTATTTGGCTATCAGTGCATTATAAAAACATCACGCGGAAGCCCTGATGGTTATTTCTGTGAATACTTTCGGAGGAAAAGAGTTTTTACAGTCAGAATAATAATCTTAGATACAAAAAGGACAAAAGAACAAGTTCTGACCCCAAACAAGCTTCTCTCACAAAATGCCAGCAATGCCTGAAAAGTACACTCTTACACTGGTTCGCCTCCGTTAAGGAATGGTGTGGCACAGCATAAATAGGCATCTATAACTGTGTACGCACATAGCTGTTTTTGCATAAATAGTCTCGAAGCTTTTTGCAAATATATTTTTGTTACAGTGCGAAAACGACAAAGAGGGAAGGCACAAGGAACACAAACGAGCGCTGTTGGTGTCCCCCAGTACTCGTTTGTACCCTTTCTAGTTTCCGTCTTTATCGGTTTTGTCCTGTAAAAAAAATGTCTCCATACCAACTAGCCGAACTTTCAGTACTATTGCAATATATTTTTTAACGTGATTTTCCTGAAAAAATAAAAAAAATTGCACTTTCTTGTACTCAATTTCGGCAAGATTTCTTTTGAATGGAAATACATACAGCTCCATTGAAAGCAAATAAGGTTGGAATGGGGGCGACCAACTTCAATTTGGGAGTGAATATCAATCTATAACTTTGGGGTCAATATGGAAGTAGGCAATATGGGCCAGCTTATGCTAGAAAGACATCGATTGTTAGCCAGCAAGCTTTGGCAAGCATCTCATTGAACACTTTCTGCTATGTATTGAACATCGCAGCCCCACGTGGTTGCAAAAATCGTCCTCACAGAAGCATTGACTGCAACCAGGTGTTGTAGCCACAGGTTAACAAAAAACTTCGAGCTCACTCAACTCGAGGCTTGACCTGAGCCTGAGTGAGCCAACTCATCAGTCCGTTAGTGTAAAACGAGCTTTTTGATTATCGTGTCAATGCTTTCTACCGGCAATATCTCTTATAATCGGGGCTTTGCGATATGCCTTTTGGTCTTGCCCGTTTACATATGAGTTAACAGTGATTTAAATATGCGACTGACGATATATATTTTTACCAAGAGCTCCTAGTGAAAGAATTTGCGGTGGGAGTTCAAGGCACCTTTCTTCTAACTCATGTCTCTGATCAATAAATATTGAGGCGGTGCATGAATGCTAGTGCATAATGTGTGCGAATACACTTGTAGTTCTAAACAGACATAATGCTGAAGTTCATTTGATAGAGCCATAAGGCCAGTGATAAAAGGTGGAGCTCACTCATGGCATCTTCGGCTAGCGGCACCAGTGGTGTTTTCTGTGCACTCATATGGTGGAATACGTTTGCCGGGAAACCACGCGTGCGAAGCCGCATGTTCGGCTCGGTCGGACTAGTGCACGCCACCGCTGAGGTCGTTGGTGGAGTGTGGTGCATCAGGCCGTGTGCGCTGGTAGACGACGTGGTGGCAGTTCATTTCAGGCGTAATTTACAGTTGGAACTGCCACACAAAACATGGCCGCACGGGATGGCAAAAAACATGTGTGAGTTAACATCGTTCGACCGTACTCGCAGAACGCTACTTTTGGTGCCAGGATTTCAAGGCAATGAGAAAAATACCGTAACCATCCTCGAGTTGATACAGAACCGATGCAGCACAACCGCCTGGGGAACACATGCGCACCCACTGGACACGTAGCGTCTCGCAAGTTTCTCTCATTGTATGGTTTTTCATCGTTTGATTTTTTATTCTTAGTGCAAACAGGATGCTGGGAATCGTCGTCTGCTGAATGGCGTCTCTCGCAGACAGCAGTGTCTTCGTGGCATCGAGTCTTGTGGCTCACACGTTTGTCTGACCCGTTGCGGGGCGTGAAACTCGGGCGGTGTTTAACATAACTTACCTTCCACTGTCACGGTGCCAGTGCACCTCAGCCCTCAAAAGACTCACTCGGACTCACTTGCCAAGATATTGCTCAGTCGGTCTGCGTGGACAAGTTGACTCTTGTGTGAGTTGGTCAACTTACGGTTGTAGCCAGTGTCACATTTCTCAATCCAACGTTCACTCATACCCTTGCCACACAGCCTTTCTCCGAAAAATAGATTCACCCTCAGACACTAGACTGAGAGTGATCTTTTTTCCAGAAACAGGGTTCGTCGCTCTTTTTCACAACCATGAAACAGTAGCTGCAAAACCAGTGGGTACCACTAATTAGAAACTCAACTTATGGATAAATTAGTAAATGTTTATTATTCTGTTACCTAGGCTTACTAAAGATTTCATATCTCGTAGAAGATGTAAAGAACCCTGTAAAAGTTTTCCTTGTGAACTCTCTAAGCAGGTCGAATGCATCGGGTATATTACACGAAGATGCAGAGCACATCACATGCACGCTCTCGAAAAACGTGGCGCTGCACCGCTAGCCAAAGAGACCTGGATGCATGCAAAAAGCAACAGCTGCAATTGTTGCAGAGGGAACAGACTTCATAGGCCGAGATACGTGATATTCTTTTGTCTGGTTCTGTTTGTCAAAGCTATTCCCATGCTATTGGTAGCATGTTTGAAAAAAATAGAGGTTTTTGGTGCAATGTGCCTATGAACCATTCCCTCCCCATTAAAAAGTCTTTCATTAAACTCGGTAAAGCATTGCTTAAGTAAGAGAGTTTTGTGTGCTGATGTAACATCTTTTTCACACCGATGGTGGCACCAGCCTTTCTACCGGTAGGTTTTCTGCTCACTACCACACCGGTATGGAGGGGTAATATTGAAGTTTGGCTGTTATATACTCAGGAACAACTTATCTTGATGTTGGAGCACAGGCTATGAATGCGGGGTTTCCGCACATTTGTGTTTTTATTTATTCATTTACCGAATTCCCGCAATGCGTACTGGCATTACTGCAGGAGGATATCCATACGAAGTCCAATATGGTTGCTAATATTTCTGCAACAGTACACCTTGACATTCTGGAAAATTATAACATACAATAATTACAGCACGTAATCAAAAATATTTTTGTACAATATGGCAAGTGGCAAAAAAGTACAAAAAGTAAATAGGCTCTGCAAATTGATAGATAAGTGCGGTTTAACGTCCCGAAACCACCGTATGATTAAAAGAGATGCCGTAGGAGAGGGCTCCAGAAATTTTGACCACCTGAGAATCTAACGTGCACCCAAGTCTGAGCACATGGGCCTACAGCATTTTTATCATCATCAACATCATCATCAGTCTAACTACGTCCACTGCAGAACAAAAGCCTCTCCCATGTTCCGCCAGTCCCACATAACACACAAGTCCCACTTTCCGCCTGCAGAAAACATTTTGTCCCACGTAACCTGTTGCAATTAGCACAACGTTAAATTAGTCATATCTTACTCTAGTCTTCGTAATATTGAGGAAAATTATTTTACCACGCTTTAAAAGAGTAGATGTAGTGTTACAGTGGTGTTGAATTTCGGCCGGTTATTTAAGATAGCTTCTGAATTTTCCGATTGTTGTAGATATAACAGCACTATAACTCTTTGTGCAACTGCAGAATACATACGCCCGACTTTTCTGTATGCGTGAAACCTATCAATAAAAATGCTGGATGAGTTCCTCTTTTTTTTTGGTTTTTGAGAGAAGTGATGTTAGCTTCTGGTAATTGTGGGTTTTTATAAAGTTTTGTTATAACTTGACTGATAAATGCATCGGAACGATTACCTGCAAAACAGTCCGCTCATTCCTCAGCGCTATTGCGGATAGTGATGCTTCAAAATATGTTCTTGATATCATATATCTCTTAAAAAGTAGGCATATATTCAAGAACATCAGTACTCAACAATTTCAACACATAAGCAAGAACAGCCAAACGGACAAAAAAAGAGTAGTTGTATCAAGTGACGAAAATGTTAGAGCTTGAGAAGGGATACTCATTGCCACTTGCTTTGGACCTTTCATCCAGAAATCTCTGCTGACACAATCGCGAGATGGTGCCTTCATGAGACATTGTTTTCCCACATTTTAAAAACACCCTCATGAGTCAGTGGGACATTATGTTTCACTGGCCTGATTTTGATGAATTTTTTCATGAAAAGATCAACGTCTTTCTAAAAGGCAGAGGGTACTGCTCTCGGGCAGAATAGAAGGCAACGATAATTTCCTTGTAGTTTAAATCAGTATACCACTGCCAGTTTTTATATCACTGTGTCAGAACAATTAGGCGAACCTATGTAGGATTAAATTGACAGGATGTAAGAATAGACTTGTTGGTGGTGATACATTATGAAAACGTGTGGCTCACAAAAAAAAATGCCAGGCCTGCACGGAAGGCGCAGCACAGTCACAGCGGAAGCTGGAAGAGCCTTTTCAAAACACTCATGGGGTAACTACGGCAAGCACACTTGCTTGATACCCAATAGGGCATTAATAATAAACTTCTGGATAGTAGGGTGCCATTCACTATGCTATTTTTCGTCATTCTTCTGAGAAGCGCAGTATCCGCTAAACACTTGCCAAGAATTTCGTGCTAACTGTTCATGCTGTGGCTGACGACGATGAGGAATCATGGCCGAATTGGGTATGCACCACAGTTTATAGGTTAACAAGAACAAGCTTTTGTAATGTGTTGGAATACTTGTTACGCTATTCGCATTGTGCGACGACTGGTTGTTGTTTCACTGTTCTAAAACGCTTTATAAGTCGTAATAACGCGATTGCTTTCCCGACATTAAGCCTGCTTAAGGCAAGTTTGCCAACAAGTCACAAGCACCAGCATAGCTCAGTGGTAAAATACTGAGCTGGCACCCAGTGGACCCGGGTTTGAGGCCCACTGTGTCTTTAGTTCTAGGTTTGCCAACAAAGCACAAGCACGGGTGTTATTCAGTGGTTGAATACTGGAGGGACACCCAGCAGACCCTGGTTTCAAGGGCCACTGTGTCTTTGGTGCTTCTAATTTCGCGCAATTTGGTTACGGACACCAGCGGCGGCAGACAACTCTGCGTGACCCGAATTATGATTTCATAACAGCTTTCGCTGTAAAAGACATTAAGAAAGACGACTAGACGATGCGCTGTCCCGCGCATCGACCTGTTGTCTTTCTTAGTCCTCGTCTTTGTCATGCGCCACAAGTTTTTGACGTAGAAAGGGTTAACATTTTTTCCCAATTTTTTCATAGGTGTAAAATTGCTTTTTAACTGGTTTTATCACTTCTAGAAATGAATCGTTCCCCAATCGCTTTATTTATATTTTGAATTATACTGTGGAAATACAAAAAGAAGCATACGATCTTACCATACACATGACCGCTGCTTCTTTTCTTTGCCCCAAGAAAACACGTGGTACATCTAAGCGTAATAAGAAGCTGGCGTCTGAGGGCGAGGTGGATGTTCAACATAAAAAAGTTTCTTGCTTAAAACAAGTCACTCTAATTAAACTTTGCTCAATAAATTTTTTGTATGCCCCTCCAAACAAGTGCAAGCATGAAATACTAATTTGACTTCATCCCCAAAGTGCCTAAACATAAATGGTTTATTTAAATTAAACTCGCAATGCCAAACATTGGGCAGAGGATAGTAGTTAATACATTTACGTTATACAATGTTATGCAAGACAGCTTGAAAAGAATAATTTTCTGAGTTGTTGGCAACTGATCTGAAATGTGGTTCTATAGGTTAGGTGTAAATTCTCAAAGCCTTATGGGATGCACGTGGTCCACAGTGGTTTCCGGTTTAATGGCTCTCTGTCCGTCTGCTGCGTCACTCCTTGGGTATCGATGTGATCTCTTTCTTCATGGCAACCCAACGCGTATGCTGTGAATTTCCAGAGCACGTTAGCATAGCCACACCTACGACTGATTACGAAAGTAAAGCATGTGCTGTCATTGTGAAATAATATTTTCATTTCAAGTGGCAAACAGCAGACTGTACGTTCTATCACGATTATGCGTTCCTTCAGAATAATAAGTTGCCTGTCATTGGCTGTCAGGTATTTTAACAATTTTACACTTGTATATTAGTGCAGGTAGCCCACAAACGTGCTTATTTTTGTGTGTCTCCATCTTTGGGGGTGCTCAGCTGTTTTTGCATTCGTAGTTGGACCAAAGCTTGTATCAAAGGTAACTGTGTGAAAGGGCTATCCTATATTACTAAAGCTGCGCGTTCAGTGGCAACGGCCTGGAAACCTGTTCAATCGTTTGTTCGTGACGACCTCAACTATAATGCAGCACTGACAAAGCTTTAAAAAGCGGGATATGTTGGCGGTAACTTTTTTTGGTGAAGTCGAGCTTGTTTGGCGTTTACGTATTGCATCGTATTGGTAAACAAGCTGGCCAAAACGACACTCACTTCATAGTCAGGCGGCGTGCTTCTTGTGCATAGTAATTTGTTTGCTCGATGGTCACTGGATCAGATTTGAATAAATTGACTACTAAAAGAAAGAACTGCTTGGCAAACCCCTGAAATTACCAGCAACATATTGCATAGCGGTTCTATAAGTAGAATAGTATTTTCTTGTCTCCATAACCTTACTGACATCATTTTCTCCCACTGGTGCGAGGTCATCACCATCAGAACTATGATTGTGTATGCATTGCCGCTGTTGATGTCATTGACAAAGCTGCGTCCATAGATTCCGCAGTTTCACCGCTGGCCTGATGTCGCGTGGCTGTTGGCTGCTGTGTCACGCATTTTTCGGTCAGAGTCTGAGCTGGCTGCACGTTGCGCGGTGGCCGTGCGTTTCAGAGCAACCGCCATATACTTGTTCTAGATGCGTATAGAGTGATTATAGTTTTGTTGATGAAAAACTGCACATCCAAATGCCTTTCGTGCTTCCGACTTGACGCCTCCAGTCCAGTTTCGTCATGCCGAAATATCGACGGCACGTAGTCAACCTGTCGTGGATCTTAGCTGGGAGTGCCAGTACGTAACTACCAAATGTGTCGGACAAAGAAAATCATCTATGCAGGATTTTGGGCAAATATCACCCACCTGACACTAGTCATACTAAGGCAATAACACTCTCCGTGGGTGTCCTTATTACGAGAAAACTGACTACCGTTTACTATCTTCATTCCGGGGAATGTAGAAAACTCGAGAAACCAACAGCTGCCAAATCAACCATGATTGCATGAGTGATTAGCTTGCAACACAATCGAAAGAAAAGACGTGTTTACAGCTCCAAAAACGCGGCCAGCAAAACAGGGCGCCACGCATATCTTGAACAGGAAGCCGATGCAGACGGTGCCTGCCATGAGCCTTTGCGAGTTGACGCCTAACTTATTCAAATTCTCGCTTTCGCACGATTGAATTCAAGAAAAGGTTCGCTTGGCAACTTGGCACTTTGACTTTGATGATGCCATCATTTTGTATTCATGTGTAGCAAGAAGTGTGACACCCCCACTCATACATTTTTCTACGTTTACGCTTCTTATTCTTTGATTAAACTACTTGGTCATCAACCTTCATGCTTCTTTGACACAGTTACTAGCAACTATAAAGGCATGCGACGCTGTTGTATATCTTGTGGAATTCAAAAAATTGTCAGAATAGATGCGAAATTGCTGTTTTGCTTTCAAAAACTGTATATCGTAACAGAAAGGCGCATGCTAGTGAACTGGATAAAAAGTACCATTCCTTTTATAGCAACCAGCAGTAGATCAAAACAATCCATGCAGTGTCAAAGAAAGAAGGGTATTTTAAGAACTTGTTCTTGTTTGTTAGATACAATAATAATGAGCACAGGAAATAATGGCAAGGAAAGTGTAGGAGACGTTATCTGTAGCAATTATCGGTCGCAGCAAGTTGTCTTTTTGCCCACTTCGCACTTGTATAATAATTTCAACAAATAACAACCCCTTGGATGTTATTTGGCATTAGCGTCTGTTTTCATTAATTCGAGCAGTATTGCATTGATGACTTTTTTTTAAAAATCAACCAAGGCTATACCCACTATTGCAACATTAAACCGCTTCTGAAGACAGCAAAAACATTTTCTTGTAATGATACTGAAAGAGGTCGAATATTGCACTAAAATGAGTGCCCACAATTTTTTTGACCAAGAAACTGATTGGTTTCCATATAGTGTCATTGTGAATAAACAAGCATGCCACTGTATTTTTCACCTGTTTAATTGCGCATGCGTGCGAACTAATTTATTTGCAATATAAAAAAAACGCAACGTGCTTCTGTTTTTTTAGCCACCGCGTTCATGTCTGCTGTCCGTAGAGTCTCAACAGTACAAATGTGCTAAGAGTGGCAAAAACAGAAGCTCGCTTGCTTATGGCTAACAGCCAGTACAGTAACGATAGCAGCCGGTGGGAGCCCACAGTGGTGAGAGCCTGATGGCTTTGTGCGGTGCGAAAAACAAGTCGACAACGCAGTTCATGCCTGCAACTTCAATTTAAGACAGTGAAAAACGGAAGAAGACTGGTCAACACAAGCTCTGTCTTTAATGTGTTTAGTATTTGTGCTATTTCAAAATGAACCCAAACCAGCAACCCCAACTCTCGCTTTGGCAGCAGTTTATGCAACCACAGGCCGCTCTTCTTCTGTGCGAAAAAAAATAAAGCAGTGGGGATGGGTGATCCTGGGGGTGAACGCGTGCGATGTTGCTTTAAAAATGCAGTCAGAAAGTTGCCCTGGTTCGCAGGAATGCATCGAGATGTGAAAACATGCGTCGAAGAACCAAAAAGGTACGTCGTCTGGCTCTGTGAAGTCCGTGTTTGTGCAGCTCACGTTCTTCCACATTAAATAATAATAATAATAATAATAATAATAATAATAATAATAACAACAATAATAATAATAATAATAATAATAATAATAATAATAATAATAATAATAATAATAATAATAATAATAATATAATACCTTTTATTTCTTCAAATAAAACAGTACATGTGACTAGGCCTGCCAAAGTCAATTGGTGGCTTGAGTGGCAGAGCCTGGCAGACAGCAAAACAAACCGGACGCGTTACGAGATTGGCCTAAGAGGGATGATAGGACAAATACAACGTGCATATAAGATTAGAAACAACAGGGCATATAAGCAATAGTTACAAGCATTGTACAATAGTTACAGAATTGAAAGTGAAAAGGTGTAAAGGAAAAAAGAAAGAATTATAGCAAATGCTTCTTAAGCAAAGTAACACACAGGATAATTGTGCAGCATTATGCTTGCGAATGAGTATATATGAAATAACACACGGCATGCATTACAATTGTAGACAGATACGCCGTAGCAGTTTCTTTAATTTGTATTTTGTTTTTGTGCGAAAAATGTTGGGGGAAAGTACATTGAAATAGGTTGGTACATAATGGGCTTGTATTCTAGTTCCATACTTTGTTGAAAACCGCGGCCTCCAGTAACGTACTTTGGGCCTTAAAAAAGGAGAAGTAACATACGGAACCAGGAATTCTTTGGACCAGAAATGTTTTAAAACAACCGTTTGAATTAACAGATCAATGAAGTTTGGCATAAACAGCGTTTTGAAAATGTCTTTCTCAGAATAATATTCAGGTCGTAAGATATATTTTTTTTAAAATCGAACGCAATATTCTGTTTATTCTATTGTGCCAACGGACAGCACAGTGGCCGTAAATGGTTATTCCGTAACGCAGTATACTGTAAACTAAAATGTGTGCTATCATCTTATGTACTGAAAACGGCATGTTGATTGATTGATTTGTGGGGTTTAACGTCCCAAAACCACTATATGATTATGAGAGACGCCGTAGTGGAGGACTCCGGAAATTTCGACCACCTGGGGTTCTTTAGCGTGCGCCCAAATCTGAGAAAACGGCATGTTGTATCTTATGTTATATAATAGACATGACACAGCGCGAAGTCTTTTGCAAACATAAGCGAGATGACTATTCCAGGAAAGGTCGCTGTCAATGTATAAGCCAAGGTATTTCACAAAAGATGAATACTGTAATGGACTACAAGAGCAGGATGAACAGTCAGAACAATGCAAAATGAAAGGATAGTCAAGGGTTACTTTCTTCAATGGATTGTGGAGGCAGATTAGATTAGTTTTAGACACATTTACATTAATAAGGTTATCTCGAAACCAATCCATGGCTTTAGTGGCAGCTGACTGAAGAAGAGTAATCGCCTCATAAAAGTTGTTTGCAGTCGTCACGATCACAGTGTCGTCGGCGTATTGATATAGAGAAACCGGTATCGCGATGTGAAGGTCATTTACAAAAATATTGAATATCAGTGAACTAAGAATTGATCCCTGTGGAACACCGGTTATGAAGATTTGGAACGCGTTGCTAGATTGTTCAACGGATACAAGTTAACGTCTGCCTTGGAGGAAATTTGCCAACAAAGACCAGAAAGCACCCCTAAACCCTAACTGAAAAAGTTTATCCAATAACAAGGTATGATGGACACTGTCGAAAGCCTTGCTGCAGTCAACAAAGAGCGCACAGGCAACTTTGTTGTTATCGAACGCCTCGTTCAACTGATCAGAGAAGTCTTCCAATAGCGTCTGAGGGCTTTTCCCCTGTCGAAAACCATACTGGCAAGGCGATAAAATGTTGTGACTATCGAGAAAGCTTGTCATCGTTAACAAAAATTGTTTTTCTAGTATTTGTGCTATAGAAGGTAGAATTGATATCGGACGATAATTTTCAAGTTCATCACGCGCACTGCATTTGTGTAGAGGTGTAACTATTGATGTTTTCAAGTTTATGGGAATTTCTCGACCAGAAATAATGCGATTTCTTAGTGCTAGCAGAACTTCATGGGTGTATTCAAATGTACAGTGCAAGTCAGTTATAGAAACACCGCCAATACCAGCAGATTTTTTACACTTCAAACTGAAATTGATAGATCGTAAGTCCTCATGTGATTTTGAAGGTAGATAAGCCGATTCGCTAACACTGTGACGTAAAGTGCACAGGCCTACTTGGGAATTTGTGTTTTTAATTGCTCGAGAGAAAAAGTTGTTAAATTCATCAGCAATCTCCTGTGCGTTATTGGCTTGACTCGCAAAAAAGTTATTCAAAATATTGACGCGAGTGTTTGCGTCTCTAAAGGTGTTAATTAAAGCCCAGGTTTTCTTGCTGCTGTTACTGGCATCCTTAAGTTTGGCTCGGAAATGGGTTCGTTTAGCCGAGCGAATCATAGCATTAACCTTGTTTCTGCTTTGCTTAAATTTGTCTCGCAAGCCTGAACAGTTAGAATAACGCTTACATTGTGTCCAAAGCAAGTCATTTTCTTTTATTGCAGCGAGTATATGTGTTGACATCCATTTATTATCCAATTTACGTTGTTTGATGTGTATCATTCGCATCGCACTTTCTTTTAAGCTTATGAACGCTTCTACAAATTTATCATGGATATCACTAGGAGACGTTTATGACAACAAAGAATTCCAGTCATAATGAGCTACCAGATTATGAAACTTTTTTTAATCTAGCACCGAAATCAGTTTATTTGTATCGGTTGGTGTCGTCGTCATATGTGGACAGCTGATTGAGCCGCAAACAAAGTAATGGTCAGCTATCTTCGTCTGTACTATTGCAGTTTTTGTGAGCAGGTTCTGCGCACGCACGAAAACGTGGTCAATGCACGACACGACGAGCTTGCCAGCCGAAAATTCCTCTCGAGTCGCTTGATTTATTCGGCACTCTGAGCCCCATTTAGAAAGGCTGTCTAGATAATCAGCAACGAGGCCTACAGTGGGACGCAAAAGGTCAACGTTGACGTCTCCAATGATGCACACATGCTCTTCTATCAATAAGGATGATAGTGTGAACTCAAGTTCAGATAAGAAAAGGTGCGTATTGAAACTGGGAGGCCGGTACACCGATAAGAGGCACCCTTTGGCAGTCCAGTTGTCTCCATCTCTCTTGTGCCGGACGCGCCTTCTCTGATGTCTTCATCTAGTTGGCGCTAGAACCCTGCACCGCCTTGGAAACATACATTGGCTTGGTAGAATATTTGAAGCAAAAACAAATGAAGAAAGATTGTAAGATTCGATGTATTTTTGGTCATAGTTCTCTTTAGACCACATGATAGAATGCTGCATTCGCTGTAAATGAAATGAGACGCTGATGCATTGTTAATATTTACTATAGTAATTTATTGCCTCATTCATATGAAGGAATCTTGTTTGCACTGCAGAATTATTACAGCATAGAGGGCCAACGTCATCCTTATCTTTCAAGGGGGTTGCTGTGATGCATTTGCAAAATAATATTGAAAATGGTAAATTTCTGAACAAGGTACCACTGTAACATTAACTAAAACGGCAAGACGCATATACAAAGCTTAGCAGAAAGCTCTAAAAGGCATCTTTATTTTGAGACGATGGAGGCATAATAGCGAACATGCAGCTTTCTTAACGTATGAAATTTCGCCCAGAGTTCTTTGTACTCACTCATACCTCTCACCTTCTATCAAAACAATCTCACAACACAAGGGAACACTAACTTTATCGCATATGTTCTTTCAAGGCATTACTATGAACGTTCTTTAGTTGTCAACTACTTCACTAAGGAGAAAAGTGATAATGAGCACAATCTTTACAAAAAAACTGACTAGTAAATGCACACCAATACTTAAAAAGTAAAAGGTGGTGTAAAACTTCTCTTTGTTTGGCTCAGCTGACAAGACATCGGAAGCTTTTTGCAGATTCCGATGTCATGTTTAACTCTCATACACTATTTACAGATGGAAAAGGTATGAGAGTTAAAGGTGTTTGTTTTACCACTTACTGGAAAGATATGATATCTACACTTCATAACATAAATGGTGAGCCTCAAACACTTTGGTGATGGTCCTGGTCTGTGAATGTACATGTTAAACAATATTAAAAGTTTTGTGTATTACAGTACAGAAAGGCACAATGAACGGAGCACAAATGACGAGAACAAGCGCTGAATTTTAGACAATGCTTATTGTGAAATAGCACGTTAATTTATACCGCCCTGAGACGACTGAGTACTTAGTGTAACCCATGCACGTATGGTCACAACGCTATGAGCACATCATTGGTTAGATAACTTTGCCAGCCGGTCTAACCAGCGTTCTTTGCCTTGGACCAAAGCTTGCTGTGGCTTTCAGGGAGCCGAGGCCAGCACAGCTTTCTTTTGTACGCAAGGTTTCGCATGAATTCCTTGGCGATTAGAGTGAATGTTGTATTTCAGAAGGTACTAACCTCCTTAACAGCTGCAGAAACTTAAAACCCGGCCCACCCATTAGACGAGCGGCTTCTTTTCTATGTGACTACTTCATCCACGTTCTCCTGGTCGATAATAGAGGTGGTTTCAGGGCTTTACTCAGGAAAAATACTTTTAAATTAGAGTCAAGAGAAACGATTTCTGCAGTCGATTCTTATCCGATGTTTCATTGAGTAAACAGAAGTATAATGAAAAAATACTGTGTGACAAGCCTAACCTTTCTGATCTGGTTAAGGTGACTGATAAAAGCAAGAACAATTTTTCAAATGTCTTTTTTAGTGCAATAATGCAAAAATCTACGTATCTTTTCAGAGCATTGTCTATGAATCTGAATCGGCGTTAGCTACAGCTCTTAGGGATAGATGACACTTTTCTTGAGACTAAATCTAACCAAGCTTTAGACGTTTTTAACAGTTTCGTTAAGTAGTGCTGTCAAAATTTATCGATTGATATCGAAGATCTTTTTTATTCCTTTCATCATAGCCGAATGCTTGATTGTGTTTAGCATTTTATTGACAAACACAGATCCGTAGCTTTTCAAAACTCTGCGGGGATTTTGCTGGTGGCTTCTTAGAACGTTTAGGCTTTTATTAGTCGTTTGCGTACATAACGTTTGAAGGGATCCCACACCTGCAGAACCAAGGTGTATGTACTCGTTCCTGGATTACTCGGTTCATAAATACCTAGTTCTTGCTCACTTCAATGGTCAGATCAACAGCTTGCTCACCAATAAAAATGTTCGTAGCATATTTTGATATGTTTACAATTACTTATTTTTTCTATAATGAGATCCGTACGACTTAGACATACAAAGCAAAGTGCTACTTGATCTATTTTTTGATGTGATGAGCCCATTAAGCCTAACCCGTGAACTCCCGGTAAATTACCAAATGAGATGTTTAAACATTCGGTTTCGTTTTGCAGGTGTTCGCGTATGCTGGTGCTATGATTCATGCACTAACAAACCGCTACTACCTTTAAAGTCCGCCCACTCTAAGCTCGTTGAAGGAGCTATTGCCACTTCGACCCTCAAGAGGGCTTTGGGCAAATCTTGCTGACACTGTACTTCTGAAGCATTTGAGCGTAAAGATAACAAGCTGACAGGTGCTGGGCATGTCGAGCCACTCCTCATTTCAGTTGCAGTGCCTGCTACTAGAAGGTGCGCCACCGCCCGCAAGATTCTGAAGCCATCGCACCGCGCTGGCAGAAGGTAGCGTTGATACCTTATATGCACAAGCTGTCACCCAACTTGAAAAAAGTGGCCAGTGGTAAGACGTGAAACTCGTATTTTCATTACCAAACAGGTTGTCTATGCTCTGCGGATTGACCAATGCGGAGGCAAAGAATAAACAGGTCTGTGGCACATATCACAGGACGCCCTTTGCTGATTGTGCGGAAGGGATAGTGTACGAAATTTCTTTAAAGTGAAGGCCAAGTGTACGATGGCCAAACCGGGCGTTACACAAACAATAGGCTAAGATAGCATGCAAGCAATGTGAAGAATGTGCATGACTGAAAATATTTTGAAAATTTCCTTGCTAGCCATTGTAGTACCTGCCAGGATTGTTCTCCTAATCAGCACTCGTCATTTGCGTTTTCTTTATTGTGTCTGTTTTGCACCGTAGTGCACCAGAATAATGTATCGACAAGCCCAACTCCCCACTTTCGTATTGAAAGGCTATATTGCAGTATCTGTCCCATTTGCTTCTTGCTTGCAGTTTTGTAAAAATATATATTAAAATGTATTCCTAATTTAATACAGCAAATTACTTCAAGTGGTTTACCGAGTAGATTATATGGAAGAATCACATTTGAGCGGAAAGTAAACAAAACTTGAGAAGCAAAAGCTTGCTAGTCTCTCTTGCAAGCTTCGGCGTAAGATGACCAGGAGGGGATGCCACAGGTGTTAGCTGACCAAGCTTGCATACGTTGGGCAGTAGTAAAAATATATAGCTGAAGTGTTTTTCAGGGCTATGTTTTGCAAGATCCGTCTTTGGGCTTTAGAGATATCAGCTCGACTGGATAGTTGCTTACAGACTTATCCCATGGCACATTTGTCGCCCAGTATGTATTAGCATAAGAAACAGCCGACTAGTTCATTTTCTGGTACAGCATTGTGTAGAAGGCACCAAATGATGAAATGTTCTTTCATAATATAAAAGCTTAGGATTTTGGTTGCAAGTCCATAAAAAATATGTCCACATAAATAATGAAATAAAGTTGTTGGATGAAATTAAAGAAAAATACGTGCTGATTTGATCTTTAAGCACTCATCTCTATGCCTGCAAAAATGACCGAAATTGCCTGAGTGGGAACACTGGTTAGCAAGCGGAGCATAAATGTTGAACTGCGATAAATGTGGTTTGTAGTTTGCGACATGCGTGTGTTATGAGTGAACACGAGTGAACACGAGTGAACACGCGCGAACGTATGCTGCGAAAGACGATGTTTATTGATGAGACGCTTTGGGTATTTTGAGCAACATGGATTTATGGTCCGTAAAATGAAGGATGAGTGGGTCTGGTTGCAGCGGTTGAAGGTCGAAATTCGCAAAGACGTGGTCGATTCACGCCCCGCAAACCATGGTTGGATGATGCTTGCCGTTGTGGGTTGCTCGTTTCAGCGAATGCCGCGACTCCATGTAGTCGACCACCCAACAGTCCTTCATGACGTCGACGTTGAAGTCGCCAACTATCACGAAGGGTCGTCGTTGCGGTCGTTCTTTCAGGTATTCTTCCACGGCTTCATCGACGTACTTCTCCACGGCGGCACGCGATATGTTGGGCGCGAGGTACATTGTCATGATGTCGACTCCACAGACGCTAGCGACGCAGTGCTCGCCGTTGGCACGTTGTTGAGCGCTGGGCCGCAGTTGGAGGTCTTCGACGGAGTCGACGTCGTCACGCTTGACGTAAATTTTCACGCCACCCGCAGGTCGTTGGAACCCGTGCGTGCACGCGGCCGGAGCGTATCCCGCAACGTCGACGTCATCGGTGGCGTTCCACGTCTCGGTGAAGCAAAGCACGTCCACACTGCGGAGTACGGGATCTCGCACGACGTCAACCGCGTGAGCCAACCAACGAAGGGCGGCGCGCCCCAACATTCGGTTATTTATCGTGAGCGCCGGCCCCGGCCTGCGCATGCACGCGTTAGCATACAGCTGGCACACGTAAAACTAAAGGTCGCGTGGCGCGCGAAGGGAAGAAGCGAGCCAGCGCGCGCTGTGTTGAGAGAAGGAAGCGATGCACAGATGGCTGGCGGAGGAGAAAGGAGGCTGCGGACGGCGACGGCGCATGACTAGCCCATAGTGTAACATGCTCCGCATTTAAAAACGATGCATTTAATGATCAAATTCGGCTTCACTGAACTAGATTAATGCATGACCAAACTGGTATCACAAGTTGTGCATCACCGCCATACACAAGCGCCGCGAAAAACCACACAAAAAGACACTGGCAATCACACGTTCGGCTTCACCGCCGTAGTGTGCGCTGTGGAGAAGCAGGCGTTAGGGGTTATTAAAATTACACCAGTGTTGTCTTCTCAATCCCATATGGGCAACGTGAATCAAAATTTATTTTATCATTCCAGCATATCAGCGTAATGAGGGGATGACTCATTGCAAGTTACGCAAGTTTTGCAACTAATCCAGTGATATTACAGGTGCCTAAAAACTTAGCACTACATGGGACGCGTCTCGGAAAGTGTTCTCGAATCCCGGCAGCATAGCCCTATATGATCACGCTATCTGATCTGGACAGGTATTTCTGACTATTTTATACGGGATAGCGACCAACAGAGCAGAGTACAGCAACAAATAATAGAGACGACTGCTTACCTGTTGTGGCAAGGCAGCGCACTTCAGCCTGCGACGTCTGCCGATCGAGCAAGCGCAGTCACCACAATGTTGGCGAAATCGCTAGGGAGCACCGATTCATCTACCATGTTATCCACACGAAATCTGCATGACTCGCAGAGCCAAATTATGGCCAATCGATCAAACTTGCTCGAGCAAGGCACTAGCATGAGAATCAGGCTAGAGAACACCTCAACAGCCGGTGAAGCAACGTTTCAAAATCTCCGCGTCGTCGTAACGGCACCATCTAAAATCCCTCGGTTGAAAAATCCCCAGAAAACCTCTTCCTAGGTTCTGTACAATAAATAGACGATAATAAGACTACGATAAATAGACGCTCGCATGATCTTCTATGGAGCCTTCGCTACCAGTTGTATCTACATTAGACGGGGGGTGGTGCCGTGCCAGCGGTTACCGCAAAAGGGGCGTTATGTTCACTCGTTACTTCTCGAACTGTTTTTGGCACTGTATAGTTTTTTGTATGAAAAGGCGTTTGTCATGTACGAAACGTAGCGAGGAGAAGCAGATTTCTCTATAGCAAGGTACGGCAACTTGCTTTGCGCCGAGCTACAGCAGCGGTGACTGCAATGGCGACTTCGCTTCACGCCACTTGTTTCTTTGTTTACTTTATTGATTAATTATTTCTTTCCTTTGTAAAAATGGTTACACAATGGCAGGGGCCAAGGTAAAAGCTGCTAGAAACAGCTTCAGAAGCTCATGCTTATAGCTCCTGGTCTCTTCCGCCATGCGATAACGGGCGATCATATCATTTATTGTATGGTTATACATTATTATTATTATTATTATTATTATTATTATTATTATTATTATTATTATTATTATTATTATTGCTTGCAGCAGCATTTGGTCAATATATGGTGGAGGTGACGCCACTGAGTGTTATATATATATTGTGTGACAACAATTACTAAACTTGGACGACGCTTGAGCTTCGCTTACAAAAGTAGAACGTGATGGCAAAGTCGGGCTCCGTGCGAATCACGTTCTCAATTACTAACTTAGCGTCGATATTAGTGCATGCCTCAACCGTGCCATGAAGGAACGAACAACAGTGCGTGCAAAACTGATTAATTCAAACTATTCGTAGAATGACTACTGCAAGCACAGTTGTTAAGTGCCAACTACGTCATAGTTGTTCCTTCGATGAATCAGCTAAGGGCCCACTTCACGTGAGTAAGGCAACACGCGAACATATGTTTGAGTGCCATGTAATAAGTGGGTCTTTCAAACACCCACTCGTATAGCGCATCTCAAGTGTTTTATCGCCTGATGCGATTCTACGCTACTGCCACGTAATATTGCATGTGTTAAGGATATTCCGTCTACTACATGAAGTAAAAAAGTGTAAACATATCGAATCGTTTTTTAGTTAGGCAGCATACATAACAAAGAGAAGTTCCAGCATATGAAATTCATATTGTTTTTTAAACAATTAATTCAATTGGCGTGTCTCTGCAGTAGAACACCTGATTGCTATCTAGACAGTCTGAGCATGATTTTCACTGTTACTAAAGTTTTTATTTCTTATTTTATTGGCAGCTTTTCTAATTTTAAGGTCACGGATAACATGATTTTTTTTCGCTCACAATAGACGCCGACACCAACATCAGAATTTCGGCGAAACGAGCTCTTTAACTCCTATTTTTTCAAATTATGTAAAGTGCACTAATATGTGAGGTTTAACGTCTCATGTATGCAGTGCCTAAGTATTAGTATCGGTGAAGAGGCAGACGATAATACGACAACGTAATTTGAGACCATGATAAAGTCACACTGAAAGGTATTCTAACCTCCGGCAAAAATAACCCAAGAGAGTGACCGATTGAGCGAAACAAGGTGAGACGATGTTATTATTGTCGTGGTTTCAAATCTGCCATGAACAAGTAAATCATTTGCATGCCATAGTTTTTTCTCGATTGGGGTATAAACCAATTCTGTTTACCGTGGTAGGCCTCCAAAGAAATTCGACGAAATTCAAAAGGTGGGAGCAAGCTTTGCATCGTAAAGATAGAAAGCTCACTGTTAAACACAGTCTATGACGTTTGAGAATGACGACATCGTAATGCACTGCCTTCATGGTTTTGCAGGACAAGAAGTTTTGATCGGGAACATGGTTTACAGCGCAACACCAAGCACACAGACACAAGGAAGAAACAACAATGCAGCATATTTAGAGTGGCTTGGCTCATTACAAGCATGGCACATTTACAAGCAACGCGCCTATGCTACAACTCTGTTCCTAATTGACTGTGTTCCTCTAAAGTTTGTCCATTTTTTGCTCAACTGCGGTCCAGTGTAACTACGGTGGCAGCATCCCCGCCCCCCTTATGCCTTCCGTTTTTTTTTCTCAGTGGCGTCCCAGCTACCGTCCTCAGCCGACTGCTGTCTCTTGCCCCTTCACTTATTTGTGCTAATTATTGCTTCTGTCACCATCGGTGACTCGGACGCTTGTCCGAAAAAAAATGACAGGTCAATAGCTAGCTTCATATATAGGAAATGTGGTGTTACCTGACGTGAATGGATGACGAAGGTATATGACTGGTGCAAACATGATAATCATGACAGGCATGTCATAGAAGAAATATAGAGGAAGACACAGAAGCCACTATCTTTGCTGAGGGCTTGCAGTTCTATTCTGGCCTTCTCTTCCTCTGCTTCACCATCTAGCCTCTAACGCGCGCGCGCACCCCAGCGGTGCTGTCATCTTTACACTCGGCCATGACTGTGACGTACCATGACGAACAGCCAGAAGGTATCAGAGAGAGGGGGGGGCGGTTCTCTATGCCTGGGTGGTCATTGTTTTGCCCACTAAGACGCGTCTTTCAGAAGGGCCGAACACTCAGGCGGCTGACATTAGCTGCCTCATTGTGACCGAAGCTCTAGGCCATGCCATCATTTGGTTCGGGTATACATTAGAACAAGCACTGGATGTCAAGACTGTCTACATCACGGAGGTGGGCCGCGGCCACGCTGCGGCTCGGTGTGGGAACCGGCTACAAATGTGTAAGGAAGTCGAGAGCAGTTGCATCACACAGTGGTAAGTCTTGGCAGTGCGGAGACGCCATGAGATCACTCAGAGTTGCGTCCGGTGGCCGGCTTGGGCTGTGTCGCGAAGAAAAGGCATTTGCCTCATACCAGCAGAAGATCGGTGGATTGGTATACGTGAGGGCATCAATGGGGGCGTGGTTCCTCGGTACTTTTTCTCTCTCACGTCGAAATGCTATGGGATTCATTACTAGGAAACATTGGGGAATGTCTCTGCCTCTGCGAGCGTTTCATTCGCACAAATGTTGTCTCTGGCCATGACTGGCTTTATCTCGGCCAATGACTACATGAAGTCTCTGACAAAGATGTCCGGAAAGTGGGTCCCGACGCGCGATTCGACATCTGAACCACGAAGCCCACCTCACAGCCTGCTTCTGTGTCTCCCGCGTGGCGTTCCGCCGTGATGTCATTACGAGCGTTTCAAAGCACAAGTGTTGAGTCGGAATAGTTACCTGTGGATGTGTCGTCAAACTCTTCACGAGGCCCGTCTTTGGTTGTGATCACTAGCTTTGATGAACTTGAGTTGGACACCGATGAAGAGTCCGGAAGCTCAAATTCTAAGCTGCAGCCTTGAGGGAGCTCCTCTCCTGAGCTCCATCCCCGATAGTGGTCGGGTTCGACTGAGTGGTGGCCGAGGGGTGGGGGTGGGGGAGTCCAACCAAAAGCTGATATCAGCTTCAAGCTCCATTCCACCCAGCATTGCTTCTACATGCATTCGCGCCTATGCCACGCCACGACAGTATTTTGAAGGTAGTTCATGGCTACGCAACACTTCTCGTGTTCTGTTCATGCCTTGCGAGTTACCGAGAGTATTGATGGTAGCCACTAATTGTCGGCGTCATATGGGAAGCCACGGAATGGCGGTAGTGTGCAGGCAGCCAGTGATAGCGACACAGCCACCGAAACTCCGGAGCATGCCGACGCCAAGCAGCTCAGTTGCTCCGAGAGCTCCGCGAGGGAACGCCGAAGTTTGCGACAGTTTTCGGGTGATTTGTCCTAAAAGTCGTGTGAGGCAGCAACACTCAACATGCTATCGATGGCGCACAATTTGGGCACAATCGCAAGAAAGAGCGCCTGATTCGATGTTTTTAAGGCATACACAGTCACGTGGAGTTACATGATCACACTGAAAATTTTAGTGGTTCTTTCCGGTGATCCACACGCGAAACCAGAGGTGACGTCCGAGAAGTACAAGGTAGTCCCTGCGCTCACGTCACGAGATTATCAGATAGCATGAAAAGACCCCTCGCAACTCAGGTGCCGTTAAAGGGCTGATTTAGACGCAGCCACCAAGGGATAGATGAACCGCGTTCCCGGGAAACAGGAGGCCTTGCGCTACCATGGCGACGCCACGACGTACCTGCCCTTGGGCCATTCAAAAGGTCTGGACGCGGTCCTTGAACAGTGGCACAAAAGCGTTTGGCAATAGACGGGACATTGGTTGCATAATTGTGGGCGTTCTTTTTACGGAAGGTATACAGTGCCGAAGGACGTCTAGGACGCACTCAAGGTTCTCTTGTCGTAGGCTGCGCCATTGTAAAGGAAGACACAAGCGACAGCACCCTAGCTGTGGGCGCCCTCGTCTTCCTTTTCGCTGTCTAGTCTGTAGTAGGGCGCGCCCGCGCTCCAGCGGTGCTGTCATCTATAAAAAAATTGCCCGCAGCTTCCCTCGGGGGAACACTGAGGAGGATGCAGAGCATATAATTGGTTAACGGGGTGTTAAAGTGCGACTTACTTGGGTCGATGGCTAAATTGGTTAACGTGGTTGTGAAATGGGGTGTTAAATTGCGACTTACTTGGGTCGATGGCTAAATTGGTTAACGTGGTTGTAGGAGGGGGTGTTAAATGAGTGAACACGTACACACGTATGCGAAAGGGCGGCGCTGGTCGAAGGGACGTCAATCATTGTGTTTGTGGATTCGTTGGAATTCATTTCACCGCGACCTTGGACGTCGACGCGCCGTACAAACCAACCGACGAGCGGCAACTGAGCGAGCGAGCGCCGACCTTGAGTATATATGCAGCGCGACGGCGCATGCACTGTCAGCTGTTGAATGTTCTCGAAGCGCGACGCCACATGCGCGTCCACTGGAGAATCAGGAGAATTGTAGATGTCGAACGCAGTGTGTAGAGGAGGAAGGGTGCACAGATGGTGGAGGAGTGAAGCGCGCGCGGTGTGTAGAGGAGGAAGGGATGCACAGATGGTGGAAGAGTGGGCGACGGCGCATGCGCGCGCGTCAGCTGTCGAATGTTCGAGAAGCGGTGCGGACGGCGCGGACGGCGCACTACAAGGCGCGAGTATAAGATGCTTCCGCATCTAATATATATATATATATATATATATATATATATATATATATATATATATATATATATATATATATATATATATATATATATACTGGACGAATTGCAACTCATGATTACGGAGTTAGACAAGGAGAGCAGAAAGATGGGTCTTAAAATGAATCTGCAGAAAACGAAAGTAATGTACAACAACCTCGGAAAAGAGCAGCACTTCGAGATTGGTAATAGTGCACTTCGAGTTGTAAAAAACTATTTCTATTTAGGGCAGGTAATAACCGCGGAGCCGAACCCCGAGATTGAAGTAACTAGAAGAATAAGATTGGGGTGGAGCACATTTGGCAAGCACTCTCAAATTATGACAGGTAGATTGCCACTATCCCTCAAGAGGAAGGTATATAACAGCTGTATCCTGCCGGTACTTAGCTACGGAGCAGAAACTTGGAGACTTACAAAGGGGGTTCAGCTTAAATTGAGGATGACGCAGCGAGCAATGGAAAGAAAAATGGTAGGTGTAACCTTAAGAGACAAGAATAGAGCAGAGTGAATTAGGGAAGAAACGGGGGTTAAGGATATCATAGCTGAAATCAAGAAGAAAAAATGGACATGGTCCGGGCATGTAGCGCGTAGACAGGATAATCGCTAGTCGGTAAGGGTAACGAACTAGATTCCCAGAGAACGCAAGTGGGTTAGGGGGAGAGAGAAGGTTAGGTAGGCAGATGAGATTAAGAAGTTTGCGGGTATAAATTGGCAGCAGCAAACGCAGGACCGGGTTCACTGGCGGAACATGAGAGAGGCCTTTGTCCTGCAGTGGACGTAGTCAGGCTGATGATATATATATATATATATATATATATATATATATATATATATATATACAGGTATGGGATATGGCACAACGGGAGCGTTGTCAACAAGGATAAATATATTTATTTCCCAACAGTTTCGGGAGGGGTCCTCCCTTTATCAGGGGATGAGTTATACTGACATGAACTTCCAAACTTCGTTGCTGCCGCGTCCCTCTCGCCTTGAAACATCTTTCAAGGCGAGAGCCACTACCGCTGCCAGTGGCTGCCGTGTGCCACAAGCGCACCCGCGATCGTCATTGTTCACTTCCAAAAATTGGCACGCTCGCGGCCGCGCTCCCATGGCCGCCGGACGCGGTAACTGTTCAGTAAAAACTCTGCTGCCGCACGAAAACGGAGGTGCTTCAGATTTTCTCAGGTTGATTACCGTAATCGTCGGCAAGAAAATGACAGAATGCTGATGCTCCTGGTGCAGCACCGGTCACGGTGAGTCGTAAACCGTTGTCGTTGACGTATGTGGTGGTCGTTGTCGTTGTAGCCGTCCGGACCGTTCACGTATCGGTGGCGACCACTCCTTCATGTGGCAGTCTTCGAACCCTGGCAAACCCGACTGCCAGAGAGGTGTGACGTCCCCGTAGATGCTATCTCTGCATACGCCTTCGGTGCTGGGTCGCCGTTCATACTCTTTCTCTCGACGTAGCTTCGGTCGGTGAGGATATCCACCTGGGCTCGCCAGGTCATACCCGATGGTGCAGTTGCTCGCTTTAGCCACAGCTTCCTCGAATGGTTGCGCGTTTTCTGTCGCCATCTGCGCGAATTCCTGCAGCTGCGTCACCACTTCTACCAGTCTGAATTGTTTGTACGCTCTTTGCTGTCTTGCCTCAAGCTACTTCACCAGTCTCTTGCTATTCATATCTGCCCAGGCAATCTCCTGCTTCAGTTTTACAAACTTGTCCTGAGTTGTTTTTTGTTCAGTCTGACTTTTCTTCAGACTATGTTTTCGGGTTGTCTTAGAGTGCGACGCAAGACTGAGCTGCCTCTCTAGTTCGGAGACTTTTGCCGACAAAGTCTTCTGTTCAGCTTTAGCATCCTGGATCCGCTGCTGGTTCTGTTTGCACTCTGCTTTCTTCTTGCTAAGTTCCAGAGTTAATGCCTGCGCTTCACTGGACTTTCGGTGACGGTCTTGCTGGGCCTGGGCGAGCTGCGCGTGGAGGTCAGGTGCCTGTATGCGTAGCTCATCCAGCTGAAAGTTTTGGAGTACGTGCTATCATTGGAGCTATTTTTCGTGGCTGCACCGCATGTTTAGAATACAATGTCCATGTGGAACAACTGCCCTTTGAAATTGTAATGGTGCTGCTGCTAGTTATTGAGGTGCTGCACAGCATCTGCAAGCAGCTTTTCTATGCGACTGGACTCGAGCGTGTCCTCGGCCAGTTTTTGGTTCAGGTTGAAGATCTCAGCTTCAAGGGTGTGCATTTTGTCACTACAGGATATCTTGGCCTCAAATAAACGTGGTTGTGACTCATCGACCTGCTTTTTCTTCAAGTGCCAAATGTCGCGATTCCTCTCAGCAATAGTGAGTAAATGCCTTGGATTTGTAGACGTCGTACGCGTGCTTGAGACCATCATGTTCATCAGTCAAGCTTCTCAACTCCTGCTCTAGCTGGCTGATATGGGTAGCCTTCTGCAATATATCCCGCTTGAGGCGATCTAGTTCAGCTTCAAGTGCAACCTTCTCCTCCTCAAGGTCACGAGCTTGAGCTTGCTCTCCTACCTGCCTTTAATGATCTACTGCCACCAAATCCTCTTTTTCGCCGTCCACGCTATTGTCTGCTGCCTCCTAGAGTGCCTAGATGCCCGCTCCTCCACTCAGAGTGAAGACATCTGCGTCGTCTGCCATGGCAGCCGCCATTAAAACTCCCTCTTTATACTGGTTTTGCTCTGGCGGGAAGTGACTCACCAGCTTAACGCGAATAGTTGTAGCACTTAGGAAAGGGGCACGTGAGCGCTACAGCTGGGCGAACACACTGCCGGCGCTACAATGGTGGAGAGAGCAGTACAAAAGGTGGCAGCACTCCAAGTGGGAAGGAGGCATATCAAGGCACCCTACTGCCTGCCAGCCTACAGCGCCGTCCACACAACCGTCACGTCCCATGTGCTGCTCCTCTTCGCCTCCCCATCCTTGCGCCACGCTTCGTTCTGTCTCTTTATTTTTTCCTTTTTCTCTTTCACTCCACTAAATCGTCATTAGTGCCATCAGCTGCTCTTTCTCAGGCCGCAGCGCTGGCTCACCTCACGTTGTCTTCTAATGTGACGTCGACTGCCACGCATACCTCGGCAACGTTCGGGTCACTGGTTCGACATTTACTGGTCTCCTCATCACCTCCCTGAAACTCGCCTCCATCCTCGCGATCATCGGCACGGCCATGGAAGACGGCTCAGTACTCAAGTTCCCAATGGCTCACTCGTACATGCTCGTACCAGGTCGTACAGCGGGTCTCTCACTGGTAGCCGTGAAACTGGGGTAGATGGTGAAGCACAAGTAGGCTCGTGATGGAACTCGGTATGTGGTGGCTCGTAGTGGTGCTTTCGAAAAACAGGCTCCAACTTTTTGAGCACAGTGGGCAATGTCCTAGAGGGAAGGGAAGAAGCAGCCCAATATATGCAGCTGATAGCGAGGATAGCATCGCCGCAAAACGTGCAAGATCTTTACAGTCTCTGGAGCACTGGGCTCAGCTCGACGGAATAGCTCCTGCATGGCCCGAAAATAATCTCGCAGACCCTCCTCTGGATGTTGCGTTCGGGCGTCAAGCTACCAACGATTACGGTAGTCATAGGCTACCGGTAGAAACTCTTCACAGTGTGCCATGACAAACAGGTTCCAGGACTAGAATGGAGGCTGGAGACGGCGCCCTCGTTCTGCGGCACCGCGCAGGGCAACTGGCAGGACTCGCCGGAGCACGTCGGACTACGAGAAGCCGTGAACGGTCGTGTAATCGAAAAGGTTGTCAATGAAATCGAAGACCAATTGCCTCGCGTCCTGGCCGGAAAAGGTTGGCATGGTCAGCGTCGTCGTCAGGGCCATAGTCACAGACTACCAGGTTGCCTCGTCCGTAGCCCATGGCGGAGTTCTTCCCGCTGGGCGCCAAATGTAGGAGTTTCGATGCTACGGCTAGCCCGAAAACCCCTCTGGGAAGAGACGGAGACCAACCGAGAACCATGTTTACTCTTCTCAGCGAGATACGGTGGGACTCATCTTACATCTGGGCTTATAGGATGAGTCAAATCATAATTAGTTTTTTGTGTGTGTGCATTAAATTCCTTCATGTCAATTAAGGAAGCGTGCAGGGAGGGAGAGGGGGTAGTAGGTAAGACATGGAATACATAAAACTACGACTAGATACAAGTTTTCTACTCACTATTCTCAGGGTTGTCCGGAATTCATATTGAAGGCAATTAAGGTCAATACCAAGAAACAAGAGCCTAAGTAACGCAAGAGGTGGAAGTCAGAAATGCTTCTTTGTTTGCACAAGATCTCGGACGGTTGGAAGAGAATGGAAAAAGGTTTCATAGAAATATTTAGTTTTTTACATATTGTAAACTGTCCTTTCACTTGTCGTCAGAAACAGAAAGTTTTCAAAGAAAGAAGGCTGTGGAATTGCTCACAGAAATATGTATGTGCCCTGCAAAACAAATCTTGTCAACAAATCTCACTTTGCTCTGGTTCAGTATATGTCGAGCCGAGCTGCAATAATAGTCGTCTCCCAGACCAGTGCTATCCTTTCACTCAACCAATTCAGATGCACCTGCTTAGGCATTGCCCGTTGTGTAAAATCACAGGAAAAGAAGAGGCATGCCGCTGTTCAGACAGGTCAAGACCATCGCCGTGCAAAAGACAGGAATGCACCATAAATAATCAAAGCCTTGCATATTATGCTACAAAAGCTTGATAAGTGTGTCAGTGCAGCTTCTTTTTAATCCTGTACAATAAAGAACTTAAGTTTCATGTTTTTCAAATTGTCATTCACGACGAACGATTTTGTTTGATGGTGATCATGTGCTTTGCTGCTGTCGGAAAGAGGTGTCAATCAAATAAAGCAGTTATTCGTCTGCGATGATCCCGTCCACTTCTTTCTTCTTGTGTCCTATATCTAGGCGTATTCTTATACATTTCATGTCATTTTCATGTATTGGCCGTAAAGATCATGTCAGGTGCGAATACATTCTGTCGTTTACTCAATATAGAATTTTTCCTCGCTCTTTTGGCTGCTCTAAATATATGGTTTGCATTGCTGATATGCATACATCAATTGCACTTAAATATAATATATATATATTAATAACGTGGAGTGCTCTCTTTGAGAATTGCGTACCGTCAGTTGCAGCACACGCAGATCGTTGAATGACACCAGTAATTCACGGAGGTCGATGACTTCGCCGTATTGACGAAGAAAGTCTATTCCCAGGATGATTGGCTGAGAGCACATGCGCAATACAAGGAAAGACCCCGTGAATGTCAACATAAAGATTCAAATGCACGCCATGCACATACCAGTAGGCATCACCAGATGGCCACCTGCCGTGCGCAACTGGGGTCCTTGCCACTGTGTGGTAACCTTCCTCACCTCAGTTCAGATGCTAGTGCGGCGCTCATTACAGAATAATTACTCCCACTATATATATATATATATATATATATATATATATATATTATATTTATATATATATATATATAAATATATATTATATATATATATATATATATATATATATATATATATATATATATATATATATATATATATATATATATATAGTGGGAGTAATTATTCAATGGGCCAGTTAGTCTTTGTGAAGGTATAGGATATGGCACAACGGGAGCGTTGTCAACAAGAATAAATATATTGTTTCCCAACAGTTTCGGGAGGGGTCCTCCCTTCATCAGGGGATGAGTTATACTGACATGAATTTCCAAACTTCGTTGCTGCCGCGTCCCTCTCGCCTTGAAACATGTTTTCGAGAGTGAGAGGGAACTAGAAAAAAAGGGGGAGAGAAAAAAAAGAAAGAGAAAGAAAAGAAAGAAAGTAAAAAAGAGGAAGAACCACTGTCAACACTGAGAACGAAACCAACTGTCCGTGTACGTCGACATACGTTTCTTATCACGTGCTGTTCAGTTCTCGACGTGTATCGGGCCACCCAAGATTGTCGCCGCGGTGCCGGGAGGGTCCATGACGGCGTGCGTAAAGAAAGGGTTTCCCCGTAATGGGTTGGTCGGCGGGCGGCGTGCGTACAGGAAGGGTCTCCCGTTAATGGGTCGGTCGGCTCTTTTTACCTTTAATCTTCGTCCGTTTCCCTGCAATGGTCATCAAGTGGTAGGCGAACGAAAACACTTTGTATGTGCATGTGGAAAAAAAGGAAGAAAAGAAAAAGTGAATGAAGAAAAAACGAAAACAAGAATAGACAGTGTACACGTACGAGTCAGTCAGAAAAAAGCATGGTCTCCAGCTATCAATTTTTGCCACCAATTTCCTCCTGGCTTACTTCTCGGAGGCAGTTGAGTTTACCGGGGTCCTCGTTGATGCCGGCTACTAATGTTTGAAATTTAAAAATAAAATATGCCTCACGCTGTTCGCGCTCGCGTCTGTTTGAGAAACCGGACTGCAAAAGAGTTACGCTGATATTTTCAAAACTGTGGTTTGGCAGGCGCAGATGTCTAGATAAAGGTAGCTTCGGCAGTGAAGTGGCGTGGTACCGGTGATTATTGAACCGCAGCCGAAATGGCGTGTCTGTTTGGCCGATATATTCTTGTCCACAGATGTTGCAATGTAGCATGTATAATACGTTACTGGAGTCACAATTAAGGCTTTCAGTTATGCAGACTTTGAAATCCGAGAAGTTCGCTTTGGATTCCTGTGTTGTGACCATCTGTGGGCATACCTTCCATCGAGCTTTTCCGCAGGGATGGCACCCTGATTGAAATTTGGGGGTGGTTGTTTTTGCTCTGACAAGAATGTCCTTCAGATTTTTATCCCGGCAGCACACCACGTGAGGTGGCTTCGCGAAGATAGAAGTTAGTCGTTTGCTTTGCCTGATTATGTTGAAATGGCGGGACAGTATGTTGTTGATTCGTGGGGCAGGAGTAAGTTAGTACAAGGTTCCTTTGGGAAGTCGTTTTAGATACTCTGTTTGGTCCCTTAATATTATCATTCCTGTTCACGTTGCGAGCACGTAGTATGGCATCGTCAATAATGTCTTCCAGATAATTTTGTTTCAATAAGGAATGCTTTAGGTGTTCCGCGTGTCTGTCAAATTCCCGCATATCGGTGCATATTTTTCGGTACCGGTAGGCCTGAGAATATGGAATACCCGTTTTGCAATGCTTTGGGTGGCTGCTGTTGAAATGCAGGTACATTTGACGGTCTGTAGGCTTTCTGTAAAGGTTTGTTGACAAGCGGTCATTTTCGATCGTGACAGTGACGTCCAAAAAGTTAATGCTAGTTTTGGAAATTTTGTGCGTGAATTTTATTGACGGGTGGCACTTGTTAAAATCCTCTATGAAGCGGAAAAGACTTCCCTCATCATGGTTTCATATCATAAAAATATCGTCTAAGTATCTTCTGTAGTAGAAAGATTTCAAGGTGCGTCCCTCAATGAATGGGATTTCAAGTGAAGCCATAAAGGTGCTCGCGAAGTATGGGGCCATTTTCGTGCCCATTGCTGTGCCACTGACCTGGAGGAAATGCTTGCCATTGAACTCAAAATGGTTATAATTTAGTACAAGTTCAAGAAGTGTAAACAGTACCTCGCCACTTACACTAGTTGATGAGTCAGATTTTACATATTCAGAAACTATAGCCGCTATTCCGTCATGGTGGGGTATGTTGGTGTACAGTGAGCAGACGTCCATGGTCACCAGAAAACTGCCGCCTGGGATGTCGAGACTTGAAGTTTCGCAGATGAAGTGGTTTGTGTCCTTTAGGTAATAGGGAAAATTTGGGGGGATGTTTTTTATTAAGGAATTGATGAATTCTAATATATTTTCTGTTGATGTGCTGTTACTGGATACTATCGGACGTCCCGGATTACCTGTCTTGTGTAATTTGGGGAGCAAATAGAATCGACCGGGAACGAAATGGGCCGGTAACATTGCTTTTGACATTTTGCCGGTAATTTTCTCGTCCCGGTGGAGATTGTTTAGGGTTACTTTTATCTCCCTTTCAAGTTCGGGAGTCGGGTCAGTTGGAAGTTCTTTGTAGAATTTTGTGTCTGATAGCTGTCGTTCCCCTTCTTTTAAGTAGTCCGACGTGTTTAGAATTACTATGCAGCCCCCTTTATCAGCCGGTTTGATAGTAATTTCAGTGTTTTTTCGTAGTTCATCGAGTGGCCTTCGTTCTGACTTTGATATGTTGTTTCGAAATGGCCGATTTTTTTCATACGCTCTGATGATATCTTTTTGAACTGCTGATATATACATATCGAGGTGTTTGTCCCTCTGCTCACCCGGACACCATGATTTGTCACCACCAATCACTCTGGTCTCGTCCGTACAGTCCTTGCGATCATGAAAGTATTCACGGAGGCGGAGATTACGCGCAAAGTTATCGAGGTCTTGGTACAGTTCAAATTCATGAATCCCGGATGATGGACAAAAGGTCAAAAATGTCGACAAAAGTTGAAGCTGAGCGGGTGTGAGTGTTCTGTTTGACAGATTGAGTACATTTTTCTCATAAGTTTTCGGCTGCTTTTGGCTATCACGTGGCACGGGAGTGTCAGCGTCATATTCGAGAGTAAGGATGTTTTGATTAGAATTGCACTGTAGTTTCGAGTTCCCATTTTTCTCCTCAAAGTTAGGTTGTGGTACGGGTGGTCCCTGGCGTGCTTGTATGGCCTCATTCCTATTTTCCTGTTGCAGAGCAGTGGAGCTACTGCAGTTCCGCTTGAATTTTCCATCTTTTACTACTGAAATTTCGCCTCTCTTCTTTAGTTCACATCTTTCCAGTTCTCTTGCCTCATGCTCTCCGAGATTAGATACCAATTTCTGCGTGGCCTCCGTGACACTGTATTCGGCGGCCTTACGCTCACTATGGTCCGCAATGACCCGAGTCAGTTGCAAGGACGCTTCTAGTAATATTTTTTCCCACTTCCCCCTTTCTGCTTCCCTTAGTGTAGACATTGAGGGGTTGCAGGCTAGGCGGAGGCCCTTAGGTGCAATTTCGTGAGATTGATATTTGGTTAGTTGTTCCGCGTGTTTTTCGTATTGCACCCGCTTTTCAATGATTTTCCTAATTGATAGAAATGAGTGGGACCATGCGTGTTTAAGACTGCCCATACCTTTTGTTTCCCCGTGTCATTTGGAAGCCGCCGCCTTGGTCTTCGCCGCATTCGTCCGCCTGGTGTTGTAAGGCCTCGCTGGTGGGAGTGGCGACGTCGTCACTGCTGGGACCCTGGATGGCTCCTTGTGTCCCTCGGCTCCCTGTTGTTGAGTGGGTTTGGCAGTGAAGTTTGCCGTGCAAGCCGTTGCCGCCGATCTCTGACTCACTGGTGGGACTCGCTGGCTCGCTGGCCTCGCTGGTGGTAGTGGCGACATCGTCACTGCTGGTGCCCTGGATGGCTCTGTTTGTCGCTCGGCTCCTTGTTCTTGAGGGGGCTTGGCACTGGAGTTGTCCGTGCAAGCGAATGCCGCCGATCTCCATGCCACCGACGTCCATCGCAGCTGCACCCTCGTGTGCTGTGCCAGCAGCGCGACTCCCTCGAAGCTTGCATGTAAGCCGTCAGCAGCCAGGAAGCGGCGCAGCGGGAGTGTTGAGAAACCATGTTCGACGTAATAGACGCCTGCTCCCAACAACCCGTAGTGGCAGAGACGGCGGGCCTCTCTGCTGAATCACTGCACCTCCATATTAAACCGATTCATTGATCGCCAGTTCGAGTCCCGCCGTCGGCGATTGGGTGCGCGAGGTAGTTGCAGACTAAGATGCAGTGTCTTGATGTTCGGGCACATCTGCCTCATTCGCTTCAATGCCTCCCTCAACGAATCCAGTGATCTTGAAGAGCTCGTCTTCATGATGTCCGTGGTGCCCACATGCCGAAACAGCGTGTCCACCCGGTAAAGCAGGTATGCCATATATATATATATATATATATATATATATATATATATAAATATATATATATATATATATATATATATATATATATATATATATATATAAAGCATCGTTTTTCGTTTGCTCGTTCACTTCTTCTGGTGACTTATAACTCGACCGGAATCCAGGAAGACTTTCAAGATATATATATATATATATATATATATATATATATATATATATATATATATATATATATATATATATATATTACGCTCCCGTGACGTTACATCGCCGATCACGCCCCGCCGCGGTGGTCTAGTGGCTAAGGTACTCGGCTGCTGACCCGCAGGTCACGGGATCAAATCCCGGCTGCGGCGGCTGCATCTCCGATGGAGGCGAAAATGTTGTAGGCCCGTGTGCTCAGATTTGGGCGCACGTAAAGAACTCCAGGTGGTCTAAATTTCCGGAGCCCTCCACTACGGCGTCTCTCATAATCATATGGTGGTTTTGGGACGTTAAACCCCACATATCAATAAATCAATTACATCGCCAATCACAGCAGCTGCCATTTTTTATTAACGTGCTCTGTGGTGCAAGTCATCTGTGTTTTCTTTTTTTCTAGATTCTGATATTTTACTGGCTACATTGCGATGTCATCTTGCCCTGCTTCCTGTTTCTACGTGGTAGAATTTTCTTCTTTTTCCTACAAGGCAACTCTATGCAAGCATGAAAGACTTCTTGCTGCCTTGTCGTGAGTCTGCTTTACGCTTGCTTTCTTCTTATGGAAGCTGCTGCTGATAACGTCGCTCAAGTCGAACAACACGAAGTCTGCTCCAAGTTTGTTCCTTTCTACAAGCCTTAGGAATTTTCGTGAATTTTCGTAGGATGCTTCTTCTGTCGTTGCGTGGCTCTACAATTTTTTCAGCGTACCATATATTGCTTCTTTTTTCACTTCTTGCTGCCTTGCCATCAGTCTGCTCTACGCTTGCTTTCTTCTTACAGAAGCCACCACTGATAACGTCGCTCAAGTCTAACAACAAAATGACTTCTTCAAGTTGGTCCCTCTTTGCAAGCCTTAGGAGTTCTCTTGAATTGTCATTTGATGCTTCTTCTTCATTGGCTCTACATTTTTTTCTGCACACTATTACATTCCTCTTTTTTTTCTTCTTGCTCTCTTGCTTTGAGTCTGCTTCACGCTTGCTTTCTTCTTACGGAAGCTGCCACTGATAACGTCTCTCAAGTCGAACAACATGATGTCTCTTTCCAGTTGGCTCCTCTTTAAATGTCTTATGAATTTTTGCGAGTTTTCATTTGATGCCCCTTCTGCCCTTACGTGGCTCTACAGTGTTTTCAGCGCACCTTTATATTACTCTTCTTTTTGTGAATATCATGCTGTGACTTTCAGTGGCACAATAACTCATTTCGTTCACAGAATTAAACTCCCCTAATTGTTTTTCCGCAGCTTGCACAACCTAGGCAGCGCTTCTTCTTCGAGTAAACCCCTTTTTTTGCCCTATTGTGTCATGGACTCTTGGTAGCCCTTATATGGCTTAATATATATTTCTCGCTCTATGAATAGCGTTGTTTTCCTCATCCATTAGATCCCGTTCTTAGTTTTTTTTTGTCTTGTTTACGGCTTCTCGATATCCATCAGTTTCTTTTAAGCCCAGGCTTCTTCAGAAAAAGCCTCCATTTTCTCCCATGTACTTGTTTGTTTGTTTGCTTGTTTGTTTGTTTGTCTGTTTGTTACTATCTCTGCGTTTCGCTCTAGTAAAACTTCTCGATGTCATTTCTTTCTGTCCTACCCAGCCATCCATTTAGAAGTTCGAGGTTATGCGTTTATTTATTTATTTTTATTTATTAGAATACCCTCAGGGCCCGTAGGGCATTACAGAGGGGGTGGGTACAACATTTTATAACACACAAAGGAATAAAGACTAGAAAAAAAGACAAAGAAAAGAAACGAGTGTCAGATGCGCAAATCACGAAGGCAACATAAATCAACTAAAAATGTATAAGTAAGAATTCAAGCACATACAAGACAAAGATAGATAACGGAAACTGCGTATAGTTACAAACATTGCTGAGAAATTGCAGTCTTGAATAACAAAGGATCTGTTATTGTTACAACGGAAGAGGGAAGGTGGTTACAATCGGCGGCTGTTTTCGGTAAGAAGGCTGCTGAAAAGAATTTGGTGCGGCAAAACGGAATGGCAACCTTATGCTGGTGATCAATGCGCGATGAGTGGTATGACGGTTGTGAAATGAGGTCTCGCTTCATTGATGGATTGTGAAAAAATATCTTATGAAAAAAATGCAGTCGCACCAGTTTCCTCCGGACAGTTAAATTGGGCAGGCGTTAATGATTGTTACTCAGTTTCTCCTTCTTTTGTTTGTCTTTCGTAATTATCTAGCTGTTCTCAAGCTGTTCCTGAGACCTAGGCATCGTAGACACTTGACTGCCTCATTTTGTAATACCGAATATTATGTTAACCGTCCAGACGCGTGTTTTTGTTGTTCCGAATCACTAAAATATTTCGTTTCTCGAATGATTTTGTGACCAGACAACAGCTGTAATCAAAATAGCTGGCTAGACACTCTATGTGCGTTTTCATGTCTCCTACTAGTATTACCTGGCCCAATTTTCCGAAAATTTTTATTATGAACTGAGAGAACTATCTGCGAAAAATTTGGCGGAACCCACGTACCTTGGGAATCGATGTTATGCGAAGTGTGCGTTAAGGCATAAGGAAGTTGACTGCATTGTTATTTTTTGAATAAGCGAAACATTATGAAGTAGCTCTAAAATATGTACAAATGCATGCACAAACATACTTTAAATAGCCGCATACGTTAAATATAATCAGTTGTTTTCAGTAGCGTGACAATGCCTACAACAACGTGAATATCAGAAACGCCAGCAGTGGTAACCTGCTATGAAGCACTGGTGCTCGCGAGAATGATAGCCCTGGATACTACCACATAAATCAAACTGAGTGGATGGCACCAAACTAATATTGACATTAACCGCACGTGACGGCTGTAACATGGGAATACGTGGGTAATGTTTATACTATTGGAGCACTGCAACCACAATAGGCGATTTCAGAGCAGTAGGGTTGTCACTGTTCCTGTTAATTAGAGAGGCAATCACCAGGCTGATTCTTAAGGCGGTTGTATCGGTGCTCCGAAATGCACCACAATAGCACGCACAATTACGGTCCAAAGAACAAGTCAGAGCCGAGAGTCAATAAAAGAACAAAAGTATATTCCCAAATATGGCAGAACAAACAACACACAAACATACACATTCGTCAGTAATTCAATACAATAGGTCACCAATCACAAGTTACTCAAAACAATGAGCTACACAACAAAACAAAATTCACTCAAAACAACGGGTACAAACAACAACACGTGCTACAATGCAATCTCTTGTATTAGCCAACCAAGACTTTTATAGACTAAAATGCTGAAATAATCACCAAATCTATTCATTTCAAAGTTCCCGGAACAAAGCTTGAATGCTTCTCCTCAAGAAAACATTCATTGAAAGCCCAGCGCCGGTTTTACACCTGCTGCGTCCGAGGTTTTATTTTCTAGGAAATTCTCGCGTCGTCAAATGTCTACACTCCAATAAGAAAACTTCGCCTGTAACACATCGGCCACTCACGCGCTGCTACTGCAGAACAGGCCTTCGCCTACGGGCGATAAACACACGCTCTTCTCCTGCTAGTAAGACAACCCTTCCCCCACAGGTGGAAAACCTCTTCATCTCCTCTGCTTGGTCACTGTAGAACAAGCCTTCGCCTGACGGCGGCAAACTCCCTTCATCTTGGTAGGAAACGCACAACTTTTACACAGAAACACAAGACACAAGCGCTCGTTTTCGTGTGCAAAAGTGGGGCGCATACTACCCGGATGGATTCATACCAACTGGCTCGATATACTTGTTTATTGAACTCCCTTCGTCTCCTGATGCATCTTCCTCCACTACTGATTTATATGCACTAGCGACTGGGTTCCCGAAATTTCGAGGCGTTTCGTCGGCGTGCCGCACAGCAAAAGCGGTGGAAAGGGTGGGCCCTCACTCGTAACGTGCCGCAATTCTATATACAGCTTCGCACCAATTTCCTTCAATATGTTTCTAGACTTTTCTCTGCAATAGATGCGTAGAGGTTGGTCGGCGTGGTGGTACCGCCTTTGAGCAAAGGGGGTTGGGGAGGAGAAGGCGCGCGTAGAGCGTCTTTTCATGCTCATTTCTTCTTTGCTCCTGCTTTTCTCGCGTCTGTCCGGTGCCTCGATTTCACGTAGCCGTTGGAATTCGGAGTCGCGCGCTTTGTTGAGCGATCGTTTGTGACAAGGTTCTATTTGAAAAGTACTACTGAAATCTAGCGTGGCTCTAATGTGAACTGCTTGACTGCCACGCCGAATGCTGGAGTTCGATATATGCAGGTGCCCTGGCATTTATTTTTTGCATTCATCAGGTCAACGGTGCCGCTGTCAGCTTTTTTTTAACACTCACTCGTTAAAATTTCCCATGCCTATTTTCATCATCCCTGCGTAGATAATAACTGTCAATCTTCTGTGGCACTTACCAGTGGCACATACCCACCAGCGTGGATGTGGCATACGTCTGGCAAAAATGTTTTCTTGACTTACGTGACAATATTGAAACATTTTTCATATCGTGAACAGCTAGTCGTATTCAACAAAACATCTTACCCTCCCATGGTAGCCCTGTCCAGTGCCACGTAGAACAAATTCAGTGTATCGCGCTTAAGCAACCAACTGACGTTAACCCTACGTGACCCCTGCATGATAAAAGTACCTGTATTTTTCATAAAATGAGGCAGCCAACACTGCAAAAACAATTGGCGTTTCACTGATAGTCGCATATTGGTCTTTTTCTAGAGCAGTTTCGAGATATGGCGTGGAACGGCAGTAGAATTCTCGATTACCACGCGGAACACTTGGGTTAGATTCAGTGCTGGGCTCCTGATTTTTACTGTTTACTTGTATTCGTCTGAAAAACGATCACAAGTAGGTTTTTTAACGCTCTCACAATTAAATGAACAGTGCCTGTTTCCGCCGTTCCTGAGTAGATATAAACTATCTAGAGGGCCCATACGAGGGGGGTCAAATTTAACCTGACCGTCCCCGAGTGGGCCTAGCCAGGTGACGTCGAGTTAACTCGTGGCTATTGTGGATCAAATAAAGTTTTTTCGCTCACTCACTGCACATCATCTGTGGCGAGTGCCCGCATATTACAGCGCTTAGTATACGGGTATGAGTCACACGTGTCTGGAGGAAAGGGTTTGACCACGTACATGACGGGATCTTCACAATACTCATGCCATGACCAGCCAGACATATTCGTAAGACCCTCTTAGCCTCCCATACCAGTTTTGGTCAACCCAAAGGTGACCACGAGAGCACCAAGACGCTAATAGATAGATAGATAGATAGATAGATAGATAGATAGATAGATAGATAGATAGATAGATAGATAGATAGATAGATAGATAGATAGATAGATAGATAGATAGATAGATAGATAGATAGATAGATAGATAGATAGATAGATAGATAGATAGATAGATAGATAGATAGATAGATAGATAGATAGATAGATAGATAGATAGATAGATAGATAGATGCCTTCAGCATGGAATGAAATGATTCGCATTTAATAATATAAGTCCGCAAAATCACAAGAGTTGTTAGAAGTCGTGAAGAGAGAAGGGGCTCAACGCCCACAACGTTAATGCGTATTGGTTTCGCGTATCTTCAGTAAGAGTCAAGCCACAATATATCTAACTCTGCGACCATTTGATGAGAAAAAGAAGTCACACATCTGTGCTCTTGCGATGCACACTATAAAACCTGCGTAATGCCGCGTGTGTTTTTTGTGCTAAGCGTAGATGTGCCTCCAGACGCGACACGCTTTATTCGACGCATGGCAGCAGTATGCATGCTGTAGTCAGCCGCTAGGAAGTGCACATAGATCTCGGAAAGTGAGCCTGTCTGGGCTTCAAGCCTCTCGAGTGAGCACGAAACTTAAGCAATTTTTTCAAACACGGACCACCATACGTTTCGCTAAGGCAAAGAGAAGGCAGCAGAAGTTATTCAATCAGTTATTCGCTTATTTGAGCCGATCTCTGGTAATAAAAGGGTCGAGAAAATGGCTGCTATCCCACTGAGAAAAACCCGAAGAGCTATACCGCTCTGCTTGCAATTATGGACATCGTAAAACTCTTCGATTATCTGTCTGTCCTGACAGTGCCGGGCTGCCCGAGGTTGCGGCTCCAGCAAATGAGCGTTGCGCATGGTGTGTTTCGGGTATTGAGGTGACTGTCAATGACGGATAATAGGGCAGACCCAGTGAATCACCTCGGGGCTCGCCCGCTTAATCATACATAATCTCAATAAAGAACTCTATCTTACCGAAGTTAATTAGCCGGCTGCTGCAGAAAATTGATGAATGTCTTAAATCGTTATTCTCTCTCTTCGACGGGAAGATATTTTACTATTACACCCGAGAATACGTGTGGCTTTTACAAACAACTCTAATTTCTAATATAAGTTGCGTACTGTACATGGTGACAAATATTTTACATAAGGAACTTTAACAGTCTCTTTAATTACGATAGTTTTTCTTGAAAACCTTCGATGCAAAAGTTTTCGTCTACCTGTCTGTACATTTGTCTATTTGTCTGCCATTTACAATACCCTTAACGGCACCAAACAATACTCCAAATGGCCGACCCCGTATCCGCAGCGCTCACCAATATTCCTCAAGATTTAGCAATCATACTTGCGCGATGGTCAATTGAAAACCAAATATTGCGCAAATTTTAGGCACCATAAGAACAAGTAAATATTCTCTATGTGTATCCATTTACTGAAAAAGGGATACAAAAGTGATTCTAAGGACCGTAACGCTTATTACGCTGCGTCGACTTTGCAACGCTTGCACAAAAAGGCAAGTGTTTCCAGCGCTTTGCTAAGACGACACCTACCTGTCGCCTTGTGTTCTACACCTTATCGCCTCTGATACGGGTGCCCAGGCCGCGTGCTTTGTTTTGATTAATAGATTGATATGTGGGCTTTAACGCCCCTAAACACCCTTATGATTATGAAAGACGCCGTAGTGGAGGACTCCGGAAATTTCGACCACCTTAAGTTCTTTAACGTACACCCAAATCTGAGCACACGGGCCTACATCATTTTCGCCTCCGTCGAAAATGCAGCCGCCACAGCCTAGATTCGATCCCGCGACGTGCGGATCAGCAGCCGAGTACCTTAGCCACTAGACCACAGAGGCGGGACCGCTTCGTTGTCCAAAATAACTGCCTGATAGCACTCATGTCTCACGTGTGACGTGACTTGATGCGCTCGTTTGCCTCCGCTGCTCTCGAGCATAACGCAGCGCCTGCAGAGTACCATTCACTAATTTTGTTGCACGTAACATCAAATAAACGTTTTTTTTCCACTCTCTCCAGACGCAAGACTATCATCTTTCCACGACTTTTGCAGTGTAACATGCAGATACGGGGCCAATTTTTTCGAGCTTCCTGGCTTCTTGCATTCTCAATGTACCTTACACCTTTCAAATCTGCTAGCTTACATGACTGCCTCTGACGCTTAAAAGCTTACCGCTTTCAATAAAGCATGCGCATGCCTGCATAGAACATTCGTTCCCTCAGATCTCTCTCCCTTTCGCACGTGTATTATGGTCAGCAGATTCCATACCACGAGCCGTTTTTCACTCTCTACTTCTTGCAAATCGTTCTTCCTCTCTGAAAATTGCCACTATTTCTAATTTTGTTATTATGAATATATATCTTAGCTTGCTGCACACAAAAAATAGCTCTAAAATAAGGTTTTTGAATATTATCCTAAATGACGAAGTCTTTTGTTCATAATAGGTAGTCAGCAACTGGTCAGCCTCCTTCCGTAATGGCGTACTCGACACTGCTGACGCCAGCTTTTATGAACAGAAATATATGAGAAGACATTTCACTTCAATATTTGCTGCTTTACCCGGTAGGTGTAAGTTAAGGAGAGTGCATTTACCCAAGTTGCTTGATTTCAAGAGCTGCTCGAGATTGACGTTCCGCCTTCGGCAATGCGTGTCGAACATGTCCATTAGTTGAGAACAATTTTTACTCTAGGTCAAGGTATATTTGCGATGACATAACTTGTGCTTATTCCATAGTTATGCACAGTGAAATGAAACAGACGTGCACGACGGCACTTGTTCTGACGGTATCAGAGCGTATTGTTAGAGCAATAAATCTTGCACGTATATAGATTGTCGCTTTTGTGCTGCGAGCATGCACAACGCATAAAACAAATACCAAACATAAATAAATACATAAATATAAATCTATGACCTTAATTAACTCTTCTCCGACGCGACTCTGAGGCTTAGGGCTGGGCACGCTACTCATGGTTTTTACGACCCGTCTGTTTTCCGGCCCTCATAGCAATTATCCAGATGCTAAATCACTAAACTGCTTTCTCTTATGCTCGCACAGACAGCCACACAGACAAGCGAGCGAGTGTTCAAGAACCAACTCTTACGTTAAAGAAGATCGTGGAAATTGAGATAGTAATCAAGCTTGTCGACGAAGGAAGGAAGGAAGAACAAGAATAGCAAGAGAGAAGGCAAGGAACATGTCGGCGAGAATTTTCGTTTAGTGAGGCCTGCTAACCAATAACGAGCAGGTTTTTGAAATATAAGGTGCTAAATGTCACAGCACAATTTCTGCTCATATGTTGGAAGCTGTTTCACCCCGCTTGAAATTCTACACCTCCGCACACTTCTCTTGTGGCAAATATTGCAGCTTTGAAGAAAAGTGGCCTTAAAAGCTTTAAAGAAAACAGAAGCCTGAAATATATCAACCGTGAACGTATCTAAATCCAGAAGCCTACCCACTCTGAAAAAAAAAACTGAAAACTTTGTTCAGCTTTTAGGTCTGTAACAAACAATATAGCACTGATTATTTGCTTAGTGGTCTTTTTTTGTATTCGCTATTCATTTTTATTACACCCTCGTGTGACCGAAAACAATCTCGAGCACCAGTTCCGATTAGCATATTGTTTTTGCGACATTCATTTTTCGCCACCTTCCAACAGCAGAGATCTAGGACACTTCAGTAAGGTCAAATCGAAACTTGTGTTAGTTTGTGAGCGATCTTCATCTGGTAATCGACGCACCGGCTTTTATGGACAGCGATGGTTCTGTCCATTGTTTTGCCCCTTTTGTGTCGTGTGTCTGTGCGCCGCTTCACACAGGAATGACAACATGTTTGAGCATGTAGTACTACATGAACTTATGCACCACAGCACCCAGGTGCTCACGAAAGTCTGATTACGATGTGTTAGACTCGTCAGCTTCTTGTTGTTCACTTGCTTTCCAGTAGAGAGCTGACTAACAGCGTGTGCTGGTATAAGGTTATCCACCGCGGATAGAATTCACTCTTATTGAAAAAAACTGCTTATCTTCAATGCCATGAGCGTTGTTCTTGTGCTGATGAATGCGACAAAATAGCACACCAAACATTGTGCGCTTTGCGTGATGTCGGCCTGGAGCTACAGTGACACAGGAGGTACGACCACACAACAGCACCTGTCCTTCTGCACTGAACTTGCTCGAAATCAATTTAAGCCACTGGTTATGTGAAGTTGTGCATGTGCGGCTCTTTGAGGAAAAAAGTTCTTTCTAGAACGCAGCTTTTAGGGGCCCGATTCTGGTTTTACAGAAAAGATGTGCACAGCTAGGTCAGTGGTAACGCCGCGAACAGCAACTTTGCGAACAGATAACTCATATAGCGTGGGTATATGCCACAGAAATTCGGCTAACCCCACAGGCTTGCCTGCGGTTCATTAAAAATTATAAATGAAACACACCCACGGCAAACGCCAATGTTGGTAAGCTCTGAACTGACCTACATGTTGATAAGCTAGTAGCTTTGCATCAGCATCGCAAGCACAATGCTAAGGAACCCCTTTCGCTTCATTGCACAGGTTCTACACTCTAAAAAAAGAGTGAATAAAAAGGGTGTCTTTTTAACCCGCAACAATAATCGTCATCTATATAGCGTTCCATCCTTGCGCTAGCGCCCCGCGTCTGGTACATTCCGGTCACGATCGACATGCCCATTATCAGGGTTACATTGCATTCTCGATAGGAAAGTGGCCAGTGCCAAGTTTTCAAGAAAGGAAGCACACGCAAGCCTGATGACGATTATTGTTGTGGGACAAAAAGACACCCTTTTTACTCGATATTTTTTTTTGAGTGTAGCCATCATTATGCCCACGCAATTGTATCTTTGGGAGGAACTCAGCCAGATACTGTTTAACCACGCACGCGATATTGGCTTCGAGAGTGCAGCACAGAGCAATCTTTGCTGAATCAAGGAACTCATCGTACCTGTCATCATCATGTCTGCGACTGCGCCATCAAAAGCACCGTCACATCACGAAGACACTTCAGCCTTTATAAGAGTCCTGCTATTGCCGCCTGAGACCAGTGGTCTTTGCAGCAGCATCGCATGCACACTGTTAAGGAGCCCATTTTGCTTCATTGCACAGGTTAGTGATCACATACCGGACTATTGCTATCATAGCGACGACTGCTTTTTGCTGCTGCTGCCTTGCCCACTGTGTATAGGGAATGTTTTTGCATAGTTTTTTTCTTCTCAAGAAAATCTTCTGAGATGTGGCAATATTGAATCTAATCCAGGCCAGAACATGAGTAACAGAGAAACGCTTCAGCAGATCCTCTCAGGTTAAAACACACCTAAGGCTAATGTCGATGATATTTTTGCAAAACAGAATGCATTTCAGAAGATGCTAGATGGTTTAGCTGACAGAATAAGAGGTCTAAAAAGCGAAGTAGCAGCGATCACTACATTGATAACAGAAGTGGACTATATAAAGTCTACTATTCGGAAGCTTGAAACCACTGTATCGCATCTGTTGAGTAAAATTGACGATTTGGAAAACTGAAGCCGTAGGAACAACTTGGTTATTTACGGTATAAAAGAAGGTGGAAAGGAAAGAGAGGCCGAGCTTATAGACAAAATAAAGAAGGATGTTTTTAGCGACAGACAAGGGATTACGATAAACAGCGTTCACAGGTGCCACCGAATAGGTAGGAAGTCAAGCAAGGATCGTCCAGCCATTATAAAATCACAGGACTACCGGGAGCAGACCGCGACACTGAAAGCTTGCCCGAAATGAAATGGTTCACACTTCTCAGTCTGCGAGGACTACTCAAAAGGAATTCGTGACGTCAGGAAGAAATTATGGTAAAGCGCTTCACAGGAAAAGATTAACGGTGCCACAGCTAAGCTGGTTTTTGAAAAGGTAAATGTTAACGGTGACATGTTTGGGTGAGATACAGCGAAAAACCAGCGGCATAACTTGTCGAAAAGCCGGAAATGACACCAGAATAAGGAAAACCATGTATTCAAAATACTGAACATATACTGCCGTAGCGTTGTCAATAAAGCTGTAGAACTAGAGGGTATGCTGTTGTCACATCACGCGGACGTTGCCATGCTCACAGAGACATGGCTGAATAGCCAAATATTTGATAGTGAATTTGCCCCTCATGGCTATAAGCTCTTTCGTGGCGACTGCGACAAAAGAGGTGAAGGGTTAGCCATTTTGTATAAATCATCAATACAACTTTTTCGAATGCATATGCACAATGCATTGAAGCTGTCTTCTGTAAAACATATATAAACAATGTCCGCTTTGTACTTGGAGTGTTTTACGGGTCTCCTAGCTCTTATGCAGTGGTCCTTGAAAACTTAAGGAAATATTTACAACACCATATAAGAACAAATGACCGTTTAATACTGGCAGGAGACTTAAATCTACCTAACCTTGATTGGCAGAACTTCTCATCACATTCGTCACCATGAACACAATGTTGGATGTCGTATTAACATTAGACTTGTTGCAAATGATAGATAAACCCACGAGAATGCAGGGAATCGGAGGATCAATTTCAGACTTATTTTTCGTAAGTGGTTCCAGTAAAATCAGATAACCTGCGAAGTCACTAATGGCATTTCTGACCATAAAGCTGTCCTGTTTCCTTTTTCGAATATTTATTTTTACTGCCAGAGCACCATACATTCATTTCCCAATTTTTACCGCGCTGATGACAAATGTATTATAGATGTGCTCGATTTCTACTTCGATTATTTTAAAAACAGTACTTGTACTGTGAATCACTTATTGGTTTTCTTTAAAGACATTGTCTCTGCGTGTACGCAGCGTTTTATGCCAAATATTGTGAAAAAATCTGTGCAAGGTAGCGTATAGATTTCTGGCAAGGCGTTACGATCGCAATGACGGCTCAAAGGCTCAAAACAAAATCGAGAACAAGTATTGCATTGAATTCCAACGAATAAACTTCCGAACAACCTAAAAGAGAAATCATTTTTGACAAGAAAAAATATTATAGTACTATCTTCCCTTCACTCATTCAAACGTCTCCAGAGAGGTTCTGGAGCCAAATAACGCCTAAATTTTCTCTCACTACTGAATTCGTGATAGATGGCAATTTTGTGAAAAATGAGACCTAATCTCTTCCGCATTCAACAAATGTTTCCAATCAGTATTCAAAAAGAATAATGGTTGCATTCCCAATTTTTCTGTATTGCTCCCTTGTATATCCGATGTTGTTATTTCTGAGAGAGTTGTGTGTAATTTTCTCTTAAAGCTTGATATTAAAAAGTCACCGGGACCCAATGGCATACCAAATGTGCTTTTGAAGTGGTATGCAGAATGGTGTGCTATGACTTGTGTGTTGTGTTCACCAGATCATTAAGCAATGGTTCCTTACCGGATGACTTGAGGGCAGCTGAAACCAAACTTTGCACGAATCAGGCAAAAAATCACACATCGATAACTACCATCCCGTATCTCTAACATCTACGTCGTGCAAAATTTTAGAGCATATAATTCATAAACAGATAGTAGGTTTCTTGGAAGAGCATAAAGTACTCGTGGATGTAAAACGTGGTTTTAGGCACAGATTTTCTACGTGTACTCACTTAGTTCAAACCGTGCATGATTTCGCCCAAACGAGTAATGAAGCAAAACAAGCAAGCGACGCTATATCCATGGATTTCCGCAAGGCATTTGACAAAGTGTCACATAATAAATTAATTTACAAATTAAATATTACATAAAAAATGATCACATTGTTCTTTAAAAAACGGCCTACCTATATGACAGACGCCAATTCGTAACCTAAAACAATGCTACTTCTGAAAGTGTTGAGGTCGTCTCTGGTGTCTCCCAGGGGTCAGTTCTAGGACCACTTTTATTTTATGGTTTATTACGACGTTGTGGTAGACCTTTCTGTATGTGTTAAAGTTTATGCAGATTACTGTATGTTATATGTTATGATATGCTGAGTTGATGATCAGGTGTGCCTAAATAATTACCTGGCAAAAGTCATTGCATGGTGTGAAAAATGGCAAATGGTAATTAATTTTGTTAAAACTGTTTGTATAAGAATTACGAACAAAAAAGGACTCTTCGTTATAAACATGGCGTGAATGGTGTATAGCTATAACAGTAACACAGTACATATATTCGGGCCTGTGGATCACCAATAGTCTTTCTTGGAATAAGCATATTGATACTGTTGTTTCTAGTTCTCTGCGCAAACTGTTTTTCTTGAGACGCACATTGAAGTCATCCACACCTACTGTTCGTTTCATAACCTAGAATTCATATATTCCGCCATTGTTGGAATATGCAGTGATAATCTGCGACCCATTCACTTCTATGAATGTTAAAAAACTTGAACATGTACAGCATAAAATAGTTCGATTCATTTTTAATTCATATGCCCGCACATCGGTGAATGAGCTAGTTTAACGCAGTGGACTACCCCCTGTGACGGAGCGCAACCGTGTATGCCGATTAAAACTTTATATCAGCTTGTAAATGGTCTATATAACATCAACACATCGCATTATTTTTCTTTCTAAACAGATTATGAAACAAGGCAAAGACATGCTTTAAACATAGTTATTTTTACCACAAGGAATAACTGTTTCAAGTATTCTTTTTCCCCCGACTATAACGGACTCGAATAACCTTAATAACAATGTATTTTTTCAGAAGTCTTTAGTCATGTTTGAAAAACATCGGAATATGTTATGAATTTTTTGTGTTATTTCTTTCGTTCGTTACCAGTGTTTTTTTCCTCCTTTTGATTTCTGAAAAAAAATGTTTGATGAAAGCCTGCAATATATGTATGCTAAATTGCTTGTGTTTTTTATGTTAACCACCCTGCTAAGATCTGAGAACAGATCTCATTATCTCTAAATAAATATTAAATAAAAAAAGAAATATGCCCCACAAAGTACATTAACGTTTTCGCCCCGCCGCAGTGGTCTAGTGGCTAAGGTACACGGCAGCTGACCTGCAGGTCGCGGGATCAAGTCCGGGCTTCTGCGGCTGCATTTTGTGTGGAGGCGACAATGCTGTAGGCCCGCGTGCTCAGATTTGGGTGCTGGTTAATAAAAATGATAATTTTATTTTTCATCAATAGTTTGATGAAGGACAGCTGCAGGTAAAAGCTGCTCTCCAAAAGAGGCAGCTTGACAAAGGCCCACAGCTACCTTTTAGCACGACAGCAGTGGCAAACAATCAGCAATGTGAAGTCAACAACAATAACAACAACACCAAATAGATAAATAAGTAAAAATAAATAAAGATATCAAAATCAAGTCCAAATTCCAAAAATAAAAACAGAAACCGTGATAATGCAGCTACTGCAAAGAAATCTTAAAAACTAAACATCTGTATATCGCCCAATTGAATCTGTGTACAGTGTAAAAAATCTATGCCAGCTTTTCCATATTTATTAAGTAACGTAAGAACTATGTAGGATAACTTATCTGTGGAGTAGTTTGCTCTCAAAGTTTTCATTTTTCATGTTTCTTTATTACGTGTTTCAAGCAATGTAATGATTTTCTTTGAATTCACGCCTGATTGCCAATGCTAACTTAAAACTGTAGAGACGATGTACGGGTAGTATTCCAGCCTGTTGAAACAATTCGCTTGTGTGAGCATCATATGGCAAGTTAAAAATAATTCAAATATACTTTTTTTGCATCAGGCACAGTTTTTGCAAGTTCGTGTAAGTTGTAGTCCTCCATACCAAGAAACAAAAGGTAAGATGTGAATACAAAAGTGATTTATAAAGTAAGAGTTTTAACTTGTATGGTAGCACAGTTTTGCCACTGTACACCATACCCACTACGTGAGATAACTGACTCAGCACACTGTCAATGTGTTCAATCCAAAGCATATTGCTCGAAAACTTAACTCCAAGAATTTTTATACTATTTACAAGCTCAATATAGGTATCACCATACTTGAGATGTATGTTTTCATTAACGAGCTTATTTTTAGCTCGCAATCGTACCGCCTTTTTTTAGTAGTGTTTATAATTAAATTATTACGACATGACCAGAGCTTTAGTTTCACAAGAAAATGGTTCATTTTTCCTCAGGCGTGATACTATTTTCAGCTTAAACAAACATGCTGACATCATCGGCATATAAGACGTATTTAGCAAAGAACCCTGAACGGTAGAAATCTGGAGTCCTCCACTACGGCGTGTCTTATAATCATATGGCTGTTTTGGGACGTTAGATCCAACATATCAATCATTAAATTGGCGTTTGGCCTCTGCGGTGGGTCTCCTAAAATACATTGGCGATGTATTTTAGGGAACTCGCCATGGGTTCACTAAATGTCTCAAAACGAGGAATGCTCGAAAATACGCATGCTGCTCCCTTGGCAAGCGTTAAATAAGTGTGCACGTTATTCACAAATGACTTCCTGCACGTTTTTTTTGTATTTTATGCAGCTTTCATGAAGCTCACGTTTCTTTCCGTAATTTTCATAGGCTCTTGGGTCACCTATGCGGCTTCGTTGGTCATTATTCCGTATAGGAATTGGCCTATTAATTTCTTTCTTTTGTTTATCTGGTGCTGGACGGCGGCGAATACACTTTCGATGTGGTAATGTGCATAAATAAAAAAAAATCGCAGCATACCCCCAGATGGAATGATGATGAATGAGGCGAAGCGTCTGTCATCCCGTCCCTGCTTCCGTCCGCCCGTTCGTTCTTGCTTCCATCCGTCCGCGTGACCATCCATGCGTCCGTTCATGCGTCCACCCGTCTGTCCGTGCGTCCGTCTTTCTGTCCGTTCATGCGTCCATCTGTCCATACGTCCACACGTTCGTCTTCCATCTGCCTGCTAGTCTGTGCATCCGTCCGTCCGTGCGTCCATCCAGTGAACACTTCAAGTACCGCCATCTCGCATCTCAAATCTCCTGCGGCATATACCCGCTCCAGAGCGGGTATGTGCCACCGGTGGCTACCTACTACTACTACATGCATCGGGAACGAACGACCCACGTCTTAAGGAGCTTCGCCCATAAAAAATTGCTGAGTGAGGTGGTGGTGATCACAGCGCTGGGTTGCGCATTGTATGTATAGAATCGAGAAAAAAGTAGAAAGAGGAAGGTTTTTTTTTGAAGGTCTATATAATCCGTCCGGCATAATTGTGGGCACCTGAAAGTGACTCTGTAGATCAAGGAGGATTGTGGACAAAACGGCCCTTCGACCAGAAATCATGGAATGGAAGAAAAAAGTATATGAGCACACCTGCACGGAGTGACGCTATACTTTGTTTCTCTTACAGGTGAAATAAACTAATAACAGTGATGTAGATCAGCTCCGAGCTCATCAATCAAGCTAATATTTTCACATGAAGGTGTGCATGCACCTTACAGCGAAGAACGTGCGCCCACACACGCATGCACAAAAGGATGTACAGATGGACGGACTTATGTTTGGGGCACGCGAAGAATCGCCAGTCCGTAGACAGCGCCTGACAAAAAGGGAAGTTAATGAAAAGAGGCTGCCCAGACTCAGGCTAAGCCGTTCTCGTCGGAACGCGTCTTTTTCAACGAACGCCGTGAGCCTCTGTTCATTGAAGCATGTGCTGGGGAGTCACCCGCACGGCGGTAGCGCTCTCACGGTGAGCCAGACTGAGAAATAAGTGGTTGCCGACGTTCATATTGACACATGCCATTGCTTACTGTGCAGTTGGTGTAGTGGGCACCCCGGTCTTTGTAAATAAGTTTCAGTGTGTAAATAAACCGAAGTTTGCCAGAAAGTGAGGAAATACTCGTCCTTGAGACAGGACTCGTAGGGAAGTGGCAGCCTAAATAGAATGGACCGGCAGAGGTAGTGCGGCAGGTGCGACAAGACAGCTACATCTTTATGTTTCCGGAGGGTGCTGATAAATGGGTTCACGGCAATCACCTCAAGAAGTACTAGGTCCGGGTAAATAACAAAGCAGTGGTGTTTGAGACAGTTGAAGAGTTTGGTCAGTTAGAAACAGCACCGCAGCATAGACAAGCGGACAAAGGTGTAGTTATAGCGCTCCAGGGAACGACACACCTGTCGAATTTTCAGGCACGGGAATCGAAAGACGTACTGGAAAAGTATGAAAACGCTTTTTCAGAGAGGCTAGAAAATATAAAGTCAGAAACATAGAATCACTTTCCTCGCAGGCGCGACGCCGGCGAAGCCCTATTCCTACCGAGTGCCGGTAGCACTGAGAGGAGAAGTTGAAAGACAGGTATCTGAGTTGAAGGAATGGGGCTTGTATACCTTGTTGAAAGCAGCTTTGCACACCCGGTGGTGTGCGTTGCAAAGAAAGATGGTATGGTGAGTAGGTGCATTGATTACCGCGAACTGATTGCCGTCACAAAACCAGACAACTTTCCAATGGGGAAGACGACGGAATTGCTTTATGAAGTGGTGAAGGCTTACTACATAACGCTACTTGATATGACTCGAGAAAAGTGGCAGATACCGCTCGAAGAGAGCTCGCAGAAGCTTACCGCATTCGCGACTACGAGTGCCCTATATGCATGGCGTGTAACGCCGTATGGGGGTTGGAACTCCACTGCGACTTTCCAGAGGATTATCAATGAGGTACTCCGAAGGCATAGAGGCTATTCATGCGCTTACATAGATGACATAGCAGTGTACTCGGAATGCTAGGAACCACATGTATGCCACTTGAATGCAGTGTTGACCACTATAGCGGATTAACCCCCAAAAGTGCCGGCTCGCACAAGCGAAGGTTAAGTACTTGGGACATGTGGTTGGTTCAGGGTTCCACTCCTCTGACCATGATAGGGTTAGTGTGATAGCGCTGTTGAAAATACCCCGCACAAAGTCAGATCTGCGAAGTGTACTAGGACTTTTTAAATATTATCGGGAATACATCCCCTCGTACTCAGAGATAGTGTGCCGTGAAGTTATGTTTGGGGCACGAGAAGGATGGCCAGTCGGTAGATGGTGCCCGACAAAAAGGGAAGTTAATAAAAAGAGGCTGCTCCGCGGAACCCGTCTTTGTCATCGAACTCCGTGAGCCTTTGTTCACCACACCTTGTGCTGGGTAGTCACCCGCACGGCGGTAGCGCTCTCACGGTGAGCCAGACCGAGAAATAAGTGGTCGCTGTCGCGACACGACGCCCGACAAGATAATGTGGCGCCATGCTGTAACAATACGTGTGGATCTATGGCAGAATTGTGTCTACTAACGCAAGACAGCCGACCGGTCGTCTAGACAGGCTTGTTGTCGCACTAAAGTATCATTTAAGCTGTACGTCGTTGAAATGACAGATTTATTCTTAGCCGATGCTCGGGAGTGTGGGAACGCAGAGGTGGAGACCCATCTATGAGGAAAGGGCAGTTGTTTGCTCCATTTGTGGAGCTTCGAGTAGGGGTTCGTCCCACAAGGCTGTCTCATATGAGACGGGAGGTATTTAATGAAGAGAAATGGAGAGAGGGAAAGCTTGGTGCTCGGGAACGAGATGGGGAAGCGAGGACAAAGGTCGTGCTTAGCGCATACTCTGATCCAAGGTTGATACTACATCGAGAAGCCGGTGTAGATGTGTGGAGTATACGAAGGGATCGGCAAGTAACGCCGACGTTGATATTGATACATGCCAGTGCTTACTGTGCGGTTTGTTTAGTGGCCACCCCAGCCTTTGTTTGTAAATAAGTGTCAGTGTGTAAATAAACCGAAGTTAGCCAGGAAGTGAGCAAGCAGTCCAGTCCTTCAACGTGTCGTCGTAATCATCTTAACCATCGGGATTACATCCAGCATCCCAATCTTAACTGGCGCATTCGACAGGATTCTGCCGTATATCCACACGTATTGTTACAGCATGGCACCACATTATCTTGTCGGTAGCCGTGTCACGACAGCGACCACTTATTTCTCAGTCTGGCTCACCGTGAGAGCGCTACCGCAGTGCGGGTGACTCCCCAGCACAAGGTTCGATGAACAAAGGCTCACGGGGTTTGACGACAGAGACGCTTTTCGAGGAGAACAGCTTAGTCCGCATCTGGGCAGCCTCTTTTTATTGACTTCCTTTTTTGCCGGGCGCCGTGTACTGACTGGCCATCCTTAGCGTACCCCAAACATAACTAACGGACACACAAGCTACCGAAATAGACGTCATGAAATAAGTGAACAGCTCTGAAGTTTTGTATTTCGAACAACCATGTAGTCACGGATGAAGAAGGTTGAAAGAAGGTACAACCTGCCTGGAATGGGAGCATTTAAAACACTGATGCCGAGTTCATAAAGCCCCCTTGCTTTATAAGTGATGTGGTTTACTGACTAATCACACTCGCAAAAAACCATCCAGCTGCAGGACTGCCTGGATGTTTTTGTTTTAAACGAGAAAAAGGCTTCAGATCTTTTTTTAGGGAGCGAACAGTTCTCAAAACGTACGCATACGCGATAACGAAACGATAATGTTTGTTTTATCAAATGCGCGTGCATCTCCGTTTTCATGTCAATGAGGCCTTTTTCCGTGATCTATCACATAAACTTTATTTAGTATCTTTAACAAAAAGTATTACCACGGACGAGCAACATCATACTGTATCTGTGGGCAATTTAGCACTTGTTTGTTGAAACAAACCACGCTCAGCATGACACGCCGGACGTAACTGCTGTTGGTAGTTAGGTCGCACCTTCTGGCAGTCTTCACGGCGATATCGCTGGCAGTAATTTACTTCTGAGTCGTGGCTGGAGGTGGTTTTGTCATCGGCTTTGCCATCTCTATCGGCGTTGGTGGAATTTCGACTGTCGCATTCAGTGACGGGGATGTTTCATTCCCCAAACCTTTCTCACGCCTCGGGTAGTAGTAGGACTGGTCGTGGATGGGGTAGGACCACGTCCCCCTATTACGCGTCTCGTCCGGTTGCTTAACCTTCTTACGCCTGCGCTTTGTGTCTCGACGATGCGGTTCCTCTACAACGAAAAGTGGCTCGTGTTCCTGCGTCACAAGTGGGCGCAGTGTTACAACAATCTGCGTGTAATGAATCAATCCCCTTACCCCACTACGAGCATTTACACTCACCTCTGACTCACTTTCTCTGTCTCTATTGTCGTAGTCGTTTTCCTCTTCTCCGACTACTACCACATTGGGACGATACCTTTCTACAGAATCTTCTTCCTCATGCGATTGATTCTCCGTCTCCTCTATCACCACAGGGCTCGACGCAGTTGATTCGTGTTTACCTAAGATGCAATCCTGCAGCAAAAACGGGCAGCAAAAATTTGTCTCTTTATTTTGTCGAGCTCATTATTACGCGCACAAGCCACACACCACCCTGTATTTTGCAAAAGGCCGTTTCATTTTAAAGAAAAGAATGCCGCGACTATGGGAAAGTGCGTTTGTCTGGAATCTGCTGCGATTAATCAGGTGTGTCGTAAATAACCAGTACGAACCATTGCACAGAATAAACCCGTTGAGTATTTTTTTTTTGTGCCGCGAAAATAAAGCAGGCAAGCTGGAACCTTCACTCACTGCATCAGACTTGACGTTGGAAAGTGCGCGACATGAAATACTACTGCTAGCTACAACGTGCGCAACGTGTAATAATCAGGACCACTCAAAAATATTTTATGTGGTTAATCTCGCTACTACGCAGAGTCACAGATTGCGAAGACAGCAGTCCATTGTCTACGTGGTTTGAGCTCGAAGCCGTGGTACTTCCTCTGCCCGTGTTTAATCAATGCCTGTGTGAAAGGCATCTGTAGAGCACTAAAACTCTGTCGGAGTTTTTAAGGGCGACACCCATGAACAAAACATTCTGAATTGCTTTTGTTGTCACGAATGTGACAACAAAAGCAATAGAAAACGTGCGTTCTTGTGTGTAAATTCCATTAAATTCTGTCCTTGTGGGTGTGTTCTAGCTGAACGCGCACACCAGGGGAAAGAAAGATAGACACAATAAGTTATCGGTGCAGGTCCATTGTTGCCAGAAGTACCAGGGTCTCACGGGTAGCCTGACACCAGGGTGAAAGCGAGGAATCCAAGGAAGGTGACCAAAAGGAAAAGAATATTTGATTCGCAACCAGGACAAAGCATAAGCGAAGCTTGTCGTCGAAAAAGCCCTCGACGCTAGATGCGAAGGCCTTTTATAAGCATTGAGACTAGGAGGAGAAGGGTGCAGCTCCGCAGATAAGACGCTTCAAGCGTCCCCTTGTGATTCCTCCAGTATATCTTACAGAGACGCCAGCAAGAGAGAGAGCACTGTAAGAGGGGTAACGAGTACTGCACATTAATAAAGCTTGGTTGTGAGGCGCATTCCCATGGAGTCATTTATTTGTTTATTTATTTTACTTATTTATTTATTTATTCATTTATTTTTTGAATATACTACAGCCCAAGTAAAGGGCTTTAACAGGTATGGATAAGTAATACAAGACGAAAGCAACACAGAAAAGGCAACAATATAAAACTAAAATACATTGGAGCATTACGCGAAAAAAAAAAACACTTCGCATATTGAAAAAAGAGCTTACATATGTTAGAAGTAGTTAGTAACAACATCAATGAAATGTTAATAGGTAGTGAGCGAATTCTCTCTAGTAGGTAATTCCAAAGCTCAATAGTACGCGAAAAAAAAACTACATTTGAATGTGTTTGTACGAGCAAATAAAGGCTTTACGTTCAAGTTGTAGGAGCTGCGGGTGCAAGTTCCGTTCATAAATAGTATGTTGTTTCCGCCAAGGATGCCAGTAGAGGAGCTTATAACCGTATATAATAGTTTTAAAGATTTAATTTGATAACGAGAATGCAATAATACATCATTTATTGATTGTAGGGCCTGTTATGGTGAGAAGTTGTGGCTGTAGTTACGGCATATGAAACGGATTGTTTTACGTTGGACGCTGTGAAGTATTTTTAGGTCACCTTGCTTGTGAGAGCACTAAACTGCAGATACTTGTTCTAAAATAGGCTGAATCAACGTCTTATACAGAAGTAGTTGGGTATCGTGGTGGTATTCGGCTAAAATACGGCGCAAATAACTTAATTTTCTAGAGCTTTTCCGCTGATGTATTCAATTTGGCTAGTCCAGAAAAAACGTTTTTGTTAGAATCACACCTAGATATTTATATTGTGACACTCTTTTAGGTTGTGTAAAAGCCAGATAATTATCAAATGAAAACAGGTTCTGTTCTGTCCATTGGTAAATGACATGACCACTGTTTTATTGCAATTTACCTTCATCTGCCATGTTTGGCCCCAAGCGCTTGAAGCGCTGAATATATATATATATCTATATATATATATATATATTCAGCGCTTCAAGCGCTTGGGGCGAAACATGGCAGATGAAGGTAAATTGCAATAAAACAGTGGTCATGTCATTTACCAATGGACAGAACAGAACCTGTTTTCATTTGATAATCATCTGGCTTTTACACAACTTAAAAGAGTGTCACAATATAAATATCTAGGTGTGATTCTAACAAAAAAGTTTTATATATATATATATATATATATATATATATATATATATATATATATATATATATATATATATAAAGTGGCTGGGGGATAGCTGTCGTGGTAGCTCAGTGGTAGAGCATCGAACGCGTTATTCGATGGTCCCAGGTTCGGATCCTGCCCACAGCAAGTTATCTTTTCACCCACTTTTATTTCTTCTCATTTACATCACAATTCGCCTAATAACTTCCCCTATACTTTCCTGGGCATTATTGTCTATTAGATCTCATTAATATTGTGTAAAACACGAAAAACGAGCCCTTAAGTATACACTTGTTTCCCTTATTCATTAACGAGGGTCTCGTACTGGCAGACTTGGTGCCTCTGGGTTGTATACGGGGGACTATTGGTCAGGTGCCAGTTAGTAAAAACCTCGCGTGCTACGTGACGCCAAACAGGCTTATAAAGAGTGTACCACACTCGCCGCCATGGCTACTAGTGGTGCTGACTGACACTCCCACGTTTAAATTTACATATATCCAATAAAAGTGGCTGGGGGATAGCTGTTGTGGTAGCTCAGTCGTAGAGCATCGAACGCGTTATTCTAAGGTCGCAGGTTCGGATCCTGCCCACGGTAAGTTATCTTTTCATCCACTTTTCTTTCTTCTCATTTACACTACAATTCGCCTAACAACTTCCCCTATAATTTCCTTATCATTATTGTCTGTTAGATCTCATTAATATTGTGTAAAACACGAAAAATGAGCTATTACTTATACATTTGTTTCTCTTGATTCTATACTTGATTCTCTTGATTCTATACTTCTAAACTTGATTCTATACTCAATATTTTCTGTCTTGTTTCTTGGATCGTCCATTCGCTTCATTATCGTTCACAATTGGTTTCTTTCCATTCAGTAGAGGCACCCTTGTTGACGTTGCGTCAGAGGTTCCGCAGCAACGTCAACAAGCGTGCCTCTACTGAATGGAAAGAAACCAATTGTGGACGATAATGAAGCGAATGGGCGATCCAAAAAACAAGACGGAAAATATTGAGTATAGAATCAAGTTTCATTTGCAATTTAGAATAAATTAAAGAGTGAAAAGCTTTTGAAAAGTTAATGAAAATGACATTTATTTAATTACCTATATTTAGGAAAGAGGCGACGTCATGAACGAAATCAACTAATTGTGTAACAGTGCTGTAGCCTCAACGAAATTCATGCTGAGTTGATGTTAGAACTTCATTAGTGTCGATGAATTTTATTTTATGTTTGTGAATATTATGTTCCAACATCTTACATTACTTTGGTGTGAGAGATATTGGCCTGTAATCAGATAAGAGTTGTTCATCACCATATTTGTATAAAGACAATACTTTCGCTGTTTTTTATGAAGATGATACTTCACGGCAGTCCAGGAATTTCTGGAAGATTGCAGTGCGGTGACGAGCTGTCCATGCGGAGTATCTCAGGAGAAAGAAATTCGGTATGCCGTCCATACCATGACAATTCTTGGTGTCGAGATTCAAGATTAGGTTCAAGACACCTTCAGAGCTTATTTACATTCAAGATTATTGGTTTGTACGTCATGAATAAAGAATAGAACAACATGGTTGTTGAGAGTAAAAACTGTTGAAAATAGGAGTTATATGCATTGGAAACTTCAAGGGAGTCGTTTGTAATGGTATGAATAAGCTTGACGGAGGAAGTGGTTGTAGTACTAAACAAGACTGAAGTCCAAAACCTGCGAGGATTTGATTGAAGTAATGAAGGAAGTTGTACAGAAATGTAGAAGCCTTTGGCATTTTTTCTGGCAGAGTGAAGTTCTGCCTTGGCTTTCTCAAAAGAAGCTTGAAGCACAGGGTTATCATGCCTAATTTTACGCAATCTGGCAACACGGCGAGATAACTGCAATATATCCCTGCTAATTCAAGGGAGTTTGTCATTCATCTTTTTTTGTTTAAATGGAATGTACTTGTTCATGCAAAGCTTCACTAATGTCTCAAAATAACCGACAAGGTTGTCAACACGAGACATGGCACAAAGTGTTAAAAGTGGTCAAAGTTATCTGCCAAAGTATCAGAAATCGACCTATATTCAACTTTTTTTTTAATTCGCGAAATGTAGAGTAGCTAAAAGGTTCATGCGGGATAGGACAATTATTGTGCATAAGAAATGCGTCATGGTCCGAAATTAATATATCGTATTTAAAGCCTAAGGTAGCCAGACTGGTGGGTATCTAGTCTGGAAGTCTTCACGGTCATCGGCTACAGTGGGTTCATAACGCCAGGCAAGAGGTGATACCTATCGATCTACATTGTCGGTAACTACATTTCTAGATGCGCTCTAATGTGGTTTAGAAAAATTTTGTAAATCTCTATATTGCTTTCATTTTACTGTTATTGTTATACTTTTTTTCTATACATCCCACCCCCTTTGCAATGTATTTATACCCTTAGGGTTTTATGAATGGGTAAAAAATCAATAAAACCTTTATGTGTCGAGGTCTGTATTAGAAATACCTGTTCATGCATATTACTTTTTCTTTATGCAAATAATCAACGGTTGGGTCTTGCACGCGCTACCAGTATTCTAAAGATCAACCAATATACGCGTTTTTTCATTAGTGTCCCTGTATGAAATGGCATCGAATATCAGCGTGCATTTAGAGTCTCGAAATAGTAAAAATATTTACATAGAATGAGCATCCTGTTAGAGATCTCTAACGCTCCATTAATCTTTGATTATTGCAGCGACTCGTCGTCCTACGTAGAAAAAGCCGCAGCCAAAAAGAACTTTGTACACCACATGTCAAACACATATCAGTACGCTTGTTGTCTATTATTCGTTCGATTTTTCTCTGCATGGTGGCACATATTTTACCTATATCTCATTGGCAGCCGTAAAAACAACATTGACGACATATATTATTCCTACTTTTTTCAGCCTGAGAGATAAGCAGTGCATGTAAGGAATACCTACGGCATGCTTGTTTTTATTGTCTTCTGCAACCATGCTATGATTTAAACAAGACAGACTTCTTTAAAAGTCCAAATCAGTGGTCATTGCTACGCGAGGCTAAGCTGTATAAGTATGCCGAACAACCTGTGCGTTAAAGCTGGCACTCATTTTGTGCTTACACGACTTTTTGAGCGACGACTTAAAGCATGGCATTGCTATGCTTTCTTGACTGCTCTGACTATATTTACCATCTTGAATGGACATGGCTATATCGTCATACTGTCTGTACTTCTCTCTTATGTCTGTGTTTGCACGCCCAGTGTTTTGACGTAAACTACTTTGTTAGCTTTCTCTTATGCTAAGTTTTCTAAACGTCAAGCAGAAATATCTGTACACCTGTAGAAGTTCAAGAGGGCTAATTGATTCTGGTGGTAAAAAAACAACAATAACGAGCTCTTCTAGACCATATGCAGGTTCTAAATGTAGGACTTCACCAGCTGATACTACTCTTTGATAGCGTAAAGAGCACAGTATAAGCCCTTTTATTACTTATGTAGAACGCGACACTGCTCGTAAGGGGGCACGAATGTGACTGGCTATTATTTAAGCCTAACAAGTGTCAACTCACCTGAAATCTCTGAATGCCCTTTGACAAGACTGACTGGGACAATGACCTCTGTAAAATAAAATGTATTTTTAAGGGCTAAGCTCACGTTACATAAGTAAAATAGGTCCTAACCACGTGGTGAGAGTGGCATTAAAAATTGTGGCACACACTTTCTATCAAGAGTAAGCTAGTAAGCAAAGCTTGGCGTATGTATGCTTGAGATGCTTCTTTCTTCTTTCCTTCTCTCTTTCTTTGGCGGACTTCATTCACAATGATACACATGTCATCGCGAAAGTCTTTTGTATTGAGAAAATTGAAACAGCGAATGAGTTACACCTCACGTAATAATGCATCGAGTATTCGCCACTTGTTATAATTGTTTGATGAAATTTAAAATTTCTTAGTGATATTCCTTCCGAAATACCCAATAGGCCCTGGCCCAGTCACCGAAGAAAGCAGCAATATGGGGCTTTTATGCGCACGTCTATGGGATGCCAAATAGCGAACCAGCCGCATTACCAGAAAAACTTACCATTTGTTTGTCAATGATGTGACGGAAGCAAACAGCCATTTTTCGTGCCTAGGAAAAGAGAGCATGGAATATGTAAAAATAAGAAGTATAGGAACACAGAACCCATAGTGAAGTAGTTGCAAATTTTTTTTATCCAGTCGAGGCCGCAGGAAACCTGGAGATATTTCATTGGAACCACTCATAATTCGCCAGTGTTTTTTTGTTATTTTCATAATTCTAAATATTATCCGGGAAGCTATCTCTCATTGCCAAACACACACGCATACGTACACCCATATATATATATATATATATATATATATATATATATATATATATATATATAAATGTGTGTGTGTGTGTGTGTGTGTGTGTGTGTGTGTTTGATAATTATAAGTCGAAAGTGTGTGACCATGCGTTCAACTGATAATTGATATAGGTAGACTTGGGGCTGATTTCGCATGGGCTCTGTGAATATTGAAACGAATCCTAAATGTTGTTTGTGTTTGTCCAATGTACTGCATACTGCACACGTTGCATTCGAGTAGGTATACTACATGAGAGAAATTAGATGTTAGCTTTCCTGGTATATTAATAGAAAACTGATTGTGCGCTGATTGCTTTGTCAGTTCTCGCATCGCTTTACATACAAGACTTCGGGACATGAGCAAGGTTGGCATGAATTATTAGGGTGTTAAGTATTGATTTGAGGGTGGACAAGTGTGTCTTTGAGGTTGCGTGGTCGTCGGTAAACGACGCCAGGAGTGGATGGGAATGCGCGTTTCAGACGTTCACTATGTTCTAACGTTCTAATGTCGTTTAAGGATTTTGTTTACATTGGGGAAGTTCATGCTCTAGGTTAAGCAGAGGTTTGTTTGTTGCGGGTCTTCTTGTGGTGGTCGCTTCATAAGTTAGTCATCACGCTTCAATTTCCTATCTTTCAGAACGGCGTCATCAATTGCATGTAGGGGGTAAATTTGTTTGTCGAGCATAAGTTTTAGCTTCTGTGAGCTCGTGTCGAAGTCAGTGTCCCATGAGCAGATTCGCTTAAACTGGTGAGCCTGGCTGTATGGAATACTGTATTTACAGTGGCGTGGGTGATCGCTTTGGTAGGGGAGGTATTGTTCTCGGTCCGTTGGTTTCCGATATAGGGTTGTAGAAAGCTTGTCTTCTTCTGTTGTTATGGTAACATCAAGAAATTTTACGGTTGCTTGCGAGTAGGTGTGTGTGAAGTGTATATTTGGATGTACAGCGTTGTAGGTGTCAATAAAGCTGAGACGTTTGTCCTCGCTGTGAGTTCAAATAAGAAATATGTCGCCTATATATCATCTGTATAAGAGTCGTTTTAAGGAACTTTGTAGAAGAAATTCGGATTCCAGCTTTGCCACAAATATGTTGGCATAATTGGGTCCCTTTCTGGTGCCCAAAGCGGTCGCGATAATTTGTCAAAAATACTCTTAAGTAAATTCAAATGAATTTTATTCTAGGACCACCCTCGTCAGAATAGCGATGGCAGAGAAATCTGGGGTATGAGGTTGTCTGTGGTTTCTGTACATGTTTTGTAATGCAGCTATGCTGTCATTGTGAGGAATATTTGTATACAATGAGGACACATCAAGAGTAACCACGAACGAGGTTTCGGCACACCCAGACCTGCAATGTGTTGAAGAAAAGTGACAACTATTCTAACCCACAACTATTTCCAGAACATTCGCACAATGCTTACCACTGAAGATCTGTGCTCGCACCACGCTGCATATTCTCGAAGAGTAAGCTCTTGTCTGTGCAAAAGACAGTTCTCGAACTCCTCAGGATTCTGCGGAAGGGGAAAAAAAATTGTCGAAACAGTCCTAATGCCCACCAATTGCAGCGCCGAGTCATCTGTCCCTTATCGTCTTTCTAAAATCACATCTCTTTATACTTACAGACTTACGCAATACATAAATACTCAACAAAGGGAATGGGAAAGCGACTGCCTTTGCAGCTCAGTTGGTGGACCTTACGTGGTTATTAAAGGGAAAAGAAGAGAAAAGTGAAAGTGAGCCTCGTAACTGTCTTCATCAGAGTGTGACACCTCAACAGTAGCTCACAAGGGATGAGGGTAAAAAGGGTTTATAAAGATTAGATAAAATATATATATATATATATATATATATATATATATATATATATATATATATATATATATATATATATATAGAGAGAGAGAGAGAGAGAGAGAGAGAGAGAGAGGCGCAGGTACAGGGAGTGACGGAAGTAAAGAGAAGATAGGAAAGATGAACACGGTCGCAGGAGTCCGAGGACGGGGCACCACTCGACGAGAGGTCTTGTCGGCGAAGAAAAAGGCGTCGGGCTAATCCAGCCGGCTGGAGCTACGCTGTCGTCGTCATCGGGGACCGGCGTCAGGAGGTGGCGTAGGACCAGCCCAGTCGGCCAGAGCTGCATTCTCGTAAGAGATCGCGAGGGCACAACTGGTCGACACGGTATCCAGCGAGCGAGTCAGTTGGTGGAGAAATCGGGCGCGTTATCCGAAGGTTGTAAGTTCGGTCCCTACTTGTAAAAAGTTTACCTTTTTTCAGCCTAATTCATTTTAATTTATGTCACAATTACTATAGAACACCTAAAGCATGCCCCGCCGCGGTGGTCTAGTGGCTAAGGTACTCGGCTGCTGACCCGCAGGTCGCGGGATCGAATCCCGGCGGCGGCGGCTGCATTTCCGATGGAGGCGGAAATGTTGTAGGCCCGTGTGCTCAGATTTGAATGCACGTTAAAGAACCCAGGTGGTCAAAATTTCCGGAGTCCTCCACTACGGCGTCTCTCATAATCATATAGTGGTTTTGGGACGTTAAACCCCACAAATCAATCAATCAATCAACACCGGCATGTCCGGCACATGTCCGGCATTCTACCATTAGCTTCCTTGTCTGATGGTTTGATTAGGTTGTGTCTGGCAGAAAAAACAAGCCCTCTGTCGTTCTCCCCTTTTTCGTTCTCTTTCTTATACATCACTTGTGTAGCAATCTTGCAGAATATGAGTCATCAATGTGTTATCAGGAATGCACACACATCGGTATGGTATACAATATATTTCAGCGCATAATTCATATAACGTAACATTTGTAATGAATTTATTGTAAACAATGCGCGACCACTAAAACAGGCTCTATGAAGAAGACGACATTTTTTTTTCAATTGTGATGTTTGAATTATATGTATGCATAATGCACCAACGCTGCAGATCACCTTGGTGGTTGCAACACCACAGCTTACCGCACTACACCAAATAAATGCGAAGAACCCATCTCACGTCCGAAATATGACACTCAGGTAAAAAAAAAGTTACCCTTTGAGTCAATCTGAAACCATGCGGTGCTTGCGCAGCTGCAAATTAAGTCTAGAGGAACGAATACCGAAAGATGGAAAAAATAGGGCGATATCGCGTCATCTGTAAGTACATAAATGTCTCTACAGCGGGCTTTGAACGCTGGGCCTGTAGTACCGAGGGTTCCAGCCGCGATGCCTGGGCCTGTAGTACCGAGGGTTCCAGCCGCGATGCCACCATCAGAACAATACAATTTTTCTAACAAGCCTCCCGTGCAAGCACGCGAGTTCAAATTCTGGGCGCGTTTTATACAAGCTTTACAATATTCTTCGGCCAAGTCAGCCCAGAAGCACACAATTTCATGAGAAAATCGGGTAGCTTTTATGTAAGGGCGGCATTGAGTTGCTTTGCACGATAATTTTCCTTAGCTCTATGCACATATAAAGCGGTAAGTGTACTGCTTGGTCTTCGCTTTATTTTTCTCCAAGATTTTGACGCGTCGAGAAATATTCCCGGTAATATTTTTTCTATATTTCTTTTCTCAGCTTGAAACAACGCCCACGAAACTCTTTTCCAGTGCATTGGAATAGAGCTCTTATTGAAATGTCCACAATGATCGGGTGTTTACGAAGAACTCAAGTTTAATTTCTAGCTATACGACTACCGCTTTCTATAATTTGTGTGCCTGGGCACAGACGTTTACTTCAACGGCATTTTGCAGTGACACCTGTTGGCTCATGCAGTGCACCCATGTAAACTGTAAAAGGTGATTTGCTCTTACGCGCGAAAAAAACTGCGGATATCCAG
>NC_134710.1:254390091-254492591 GCF_043290135.1 Rhipicephalus microplus
TGCCTGGTCTCACTAGAGTCTAGAACTCCGTGAAAGGTTAAATTGTTCCTTCTCGACTTGTCCTCTAACTCAGCTAGTGTATATTGGAGATGGTAACTCTCGCCAGTTCTACGGTTTTCTGCATGCTTGTTACTTCTTCCGTCATACCATCCAGTTTATAAATGGGATAACGTTCGGGATAATTTTCGTCAGGGTACTACGCCCAGCTTTGCTTCGTGCATGAAATGTGGTATTTAGTTCGCAAGACCTCACTGCCTGCATACGCCTTCTGTAGGAATATTAGTGGCACTGGTGAAGCGTTTTATGACATCGCGTGACATCAGAGTTGGTAGTGCCATCCCATTAGGTTGTGTAACGTCACGATTGCCTACATTCAGAATCCCATAGCTTGGATCCTCCTCCTGCTTTGCGCGGATTAAGCATGTCTGTTGAATCTGGTGTCTCTAACGACTATAATGTACTGTATTTCAAGCAACGTGTAGAGAATAATGAGGATTTCAACTGCACAATTTCTCCGTGTGTATTCAGGCCGTCTGCGCGGGGCTTGGGATGGTGATTCTATGGAAGACCGGCCTGCTCAATCCGGATACGTCGACAGCAACTGGCTATGCGGTCCTTTCGTTCCGTACCTCTGTGGTCATCACTCTAGCGCTAGCCTCCCTTAAGTTGTTTTTCACCTTGTGCAACGTCTACTGACAGCTACACAGCGAGCACTGCATCAACCCGAAGGAGGCTCCTCACCTTTCCAAGAAGGACGGTGGCCGAGGAGACCAGCAAGAAGACTTCGCCGCCTACTGCATCCGCAAAGGCTTCCCTCAGCCTGAGCAGCACAAGCCAGAAGATGTGTCCGTCCAGTTTGGTTAGGTTTCAAGTCTCCCGCTAAAAAAACTGTGTCTGCCACTCGGCTCGCATCCTGTCACAGTTTGTCAAAGTCAGCAAGCTTTCCATTGAAAACTTCATGAGGAGGCACCGCCACGGTTATCTGTTGTGACCAGCCAGCAATAAAACTTCTGAAATAATTCAGCTTTTTATTGTCGATCAATAATGACGGAAGCAACAATCGTGGCTATTTCGAGGGTTTTATTTGTTTTCTAAATATAAAGATATTTGTATTATAAATGACTGCACTACATTTTGAGTAGCATTAATTCCATGTCATTTCATGAATCATAGGGCCAGTTTACCAACGTGTCCAATATGAACAGCACAGACGGAGCCCTCTCATTATATATACATTGACCGCGTCATGGGAGTCACAGGGGCTAACAGGATGTCCCTGTGAGATGTATGCTATTCGAAACATGCTACAAAATTAATATTTTTGCTATTCAGATGTTCAGTTGCTTCATCAAAAGGGTAAATAAACTTCAATACTGTAACAACTACCGTTGTTTGGCTATCACAACTATTTCTAGTCTTATTTTCAGAGGAAATCACCATTCCATGCTGATATGCTACTGATTGTAGTTTCTTAATGTATGCATAATATCTTCGTTTTCACATTGATGAATTTATTGTCCAAAATAGACTATGTACTTGCCTAAAATAATAACTTGAACGATCCTTTAGGTCTGCATGAAATAATTATTTTGTCTCTACATCTACGAAAATAAATGCTAGCATGCTGAGCACACAATTTGACGAGTTTATATTATATGAGGATGTTTACTTTGCAAAGCACTGAAGTAAACAGCTTCAACGTTGAAGAATCATCCTTCAATGTGCCACTTTCTAAATGACGTCGCAATTAAAAATCTGCGCCAGTTTTTCCTCTGTTTTTTTTATTTTAAATATTATTATTAAAAAGGGAATGTCAGAATGTGATGTCACCACATTGCTTTATAATATCTGGCGTTTTATGTGTCAAAGCCCCAATATGATCAGGAGGTACGCCGTAGTGGAGGACACTATATCACTAATTTCGACCACCTTGAGTTCTTGAACTAGAACCTAAATCTATGCAAACAATCAGGCGCCTGCTAACACTTCAAAAATTCTGAATAACGAATTGAATGATGTCCTGTTTGATGTGTCAGTCGGATCGAATGGCGCATACTTGAAACACCGAATAATATTCAAATATTATTCAAATAATAAGCACCGATCAGAAAAAAGATCCAAAAAACAAAACTGTAAAACGGGGGGTAACTTTTTTCTTTTGTTTTTTTTTGTTTTACTAATCAATTTACCAAGACGCATGTGACCCAATGTTTCACTGAACTATCCGCTCTATGTAGATCACCGAATAGAGGCGCTTTTGCTAAAACCTTCATTGTCCCCAAAGTGACAGGGTCATTAACAGAATATTTTCTTCATGAGATCTTCTATTATGTTGAATCACCAGTATTGTTAGTATTTATACTATATACCAGTTTTGTTTAAACGACAGAGTTTATTTGCCGAAAGCACTCTCAAGGGCATAGCTTCAGTACTTTAATCACTGCTGTGTTTCACCTGCAGTTGTAAAATGTCTATAGGGCTCTGTAGCTACTGCGGAATGTATACTTACCTCGGTGTAAATAATGCTGGTATTTTTTGTCCGTTATAAGTAAATTGTTATGAATCTTTGTTAGAGCATGTGAATAATAGTCTTAAACAGAATGTTAATTCTTAGTGTATTCCTAAAATGATTATATCACCATCCCAGGGCATGATTTAATATGCTTGCCTCATACTTTTCGAACTATTTACATAGTTCTCGATTTATATATTCGCATTTCATTCGAACTCATCGATATTTGACTCGTATTCGATTTGGTTCAAAATTTCACATTTGGCCCGAATTTACCTACGGGTGTTCCTCGTAACTCGCTCCATTTAAGTGCAGCCATCGTGGGCGGGAATCGAAACAACGACTTAGATCTCAAGTGCCAAGTTTACGGGCTAAACGCGGATTGGCCAAGTACATTTTGCTGCACGTTCTCTCGAAACAAAAGCCAAGTTTTCCAAGGAAGCTTCCGTGACTTGGAGAGTCGCACTAGAGACGCTGCCGTCGGCCGGTTGCGACTAAAGTATGCACTGTGTGCGTTACAACCAGTCGGTACAGGTGGCAGCACACGTTTGCAGAGCTCTCCAGCGGCACATGTCTCGCTGTGTCACATTTCGTGGCAACGTTAAAGCTAAGACATCAACCGGCATCAGTGCACACGATACATTGAAAGGTATCCTTTTCAATTTCCGCTTCTTCAGCTACTCGTCCTATATAACTAAAATAGCAAGTTCTCTTGTTTTGTTTTTATCTTCCTAACGATCACTTGGCGCTGAAGTAGTCTTCACCATTTACAATTATCGCGCCTTTGAATGTCGTCTTGGCGGCAAACATAAAATATGTCAGCACGATCGTCGCTTCCTTCTGCCGTATATTCGTGCTCACTTCCGACAGTGCAGTAAGAAAAACATTATGCAATAAGAAGCTGGAGAGGCGAAAGCTTGAATAGGATGAATACGTCCATGAGATTTTTATCAATTCATCTAGCGAATGTAATTGCACAAAACTAAACGAAGATCTGTGAGTCAGCTGCCAATAGTTCTACGGGAATTTGTAAAAACAATCATTTTCTTATTGAGTTCAAATATCCTTAAGTAAAACAGCGTATTGTTCCCACTGTTTTGTAAGTTTTTTTCTGTCTTCCTTAGCGTCTATAATTCTGTGTTTAAAGATCTACGTAGGATTCCTTATAGTAATATCTCGGAACGTTGCTGATACCACGGAGAATGGAGATGTTTTATTTTTTCAGCTGATAAATATTGGGTTGCCTCCAGGTGTCCTTAATATTCGTCTCCAATTCGTTATTATTCGCAAACTAATTTCTGCATTAAGATTGCAGTAGAAGCATTTTCCTGGACCCTGTGTAATATTTTCGTCAAACTATTTTAAAAAATGCTATTCGTCAGCACCGCAAGTGTGCTAGACATTCATTAAGGCCCCATTTCTTCGTCTTTTGTCTTATTTTTCCTTTAAACAAAACGTGCTCGCAAAGCAAAAGACTTTTTGTATGCAAAATCTCTCGCGCATTGCAGTAAAACATCGGAATAGCAAATGCCTTCTAGAACGAAATCGTCATGGTAGCGAATCAGTGTGGTGTCCCCGGCGAGCATCTATAGAGTTCCACGCAATCGCCCACTTTTGACAGCGAAAAGATCTTTAAAAATGGCAAGACCCTTCAGCTTCACCTTTAAGAGTTGAACGCGATACCGTTATGCTGTCTACAAGAACCACATTGCACATACTTTTCTGGAGCGGATCTCCTTATAGGGTGTGGGTCATTCACGGCTCTGTTAAAAAAGTATAGTAGTATTAGCAGTAGTAATAGTAGTAGTAGTAGTAGTAGTAGTAGTAGTAGTAGTATGCTGCCATCTCTAATTTATGAATTCTTCAAGAGAGGGAGTTGCGTGTATGTGTCCTCGGAAATATCATCACTAGATAGCATAAGGGGTTTTCGTATATTTGACGATTTTGTATAGTTTACAGACAGACAGACAGACAGACAGACAGACAGACAGACAGACAGACAGACAGACAGACAGACAGACAGACAGACAGACAGACAGACAGGTGGACGGTTTTGTATAGTTGAGGGACGGACGGACAGACAGACAGACAGACAGACAGACAGACAGACAGACAGACAGACAGACAGACAGACATGCAAGCAGATGAACGGACGGATGAATGGATGGACGGATGGATGGGTGGATGGACGCTTCAACCAACTCATCATCATGCACTCCGTAGATATGCTGTGAACGTTTTTTTCTGTATTGTACGATGTTGCTCGAGAAGTTTGAATTGTAGATTTTTACAATATAATTGATAAAGTTAAAAGTTGCTTGTGTCAGCGAAGCTTTAGCATATGGCTCCATTCTGTGTAACGCGTGGCATGCTTTAAACCATGAGCAGTTATCTGATATATTGTAAAAAGGTACGCTGCCTATCGCAAAATCACATTAGATGTCATCTTCCGTCACGTAAGATTGCAGTAAACACTCCAAATGTACTTTCTTTGGTGGCTTTGTCCCTAGGATTCATTGACGGGAAAGTTGCCGATGCCTTGCAGAAGTTTATTGAAGCTTCAAAGATATCAGTCGGACTATAGAAGATTATATTACTCCTAAATTACGTTTTCTAAATTGCTTTTTTCATTCATTCACTTATTGTAGTTGCTGAAACCATCTTTTTCATTTTCTACATCCGTTTATTCTAATATTCAATTTCCGATATGTAATGTTTGCCCTTAATCTCTCTCATTAGTTTAAAAAACGTGAGCTAACAAATTAACAATATTTCGTTAGAACTAACCGGTTCTTGGCTAATCCCCCAGCGTGGGGTTGTGCCACAGTTTTCAGGCTCTTCCTTCCTTCCTTCCTTCCTTCCTTCCTTCCTTCCTTCCTTCCTTCCTTCCTTCCTTCCTTCCTTCCTTCCTTCCTTCCTTCCTTCCTTCCTTTCTTCCTTCCTTCCCTTCTTTCTTTCTTTCTTGGTATCTTTCTTTCTTTCTTTCTTTCTTCCTTCCTTCCTTCATTCCTTCCTTCCTTTCTTTCTTTCCCCTACGTGGCCTAATGGAAATAGGCGCTGTAACATGTGTGGCTTTTGTAGTAAGTGAGCGGCTTTAAACCATGAAGTATTGAGAATAGTCACATGTTCTGAAGCCCGATTGGAATTTACGCTTGTACCATGCATTATTACTGCGATAGTGCATGTCGTAATGCGAAGCCTGTATGCGTGTGTTTGTTAAGCATAAATGTTACTTTGACTGCAATTTCTAGCAGGCGCGGGGCTGTATTGCTGTCGGGAGACCAGCATAAAGGAAGTATATCAATGTTTGTTGAGGTAGAAAAAACAAATTAGTGGGTTCCTTCATGGTTATAAATGGTAGAAGCCCTGCTTACTATGAAGGAAATTGAAGGTGGGGTGTCCTTTAGCAGTGATTGAAGGCCGTGGTAGCGTTTATTTAGTTGGGTTTGTTGTGTATTGCAATTTAATTTTCTTGTCCCCTTGTGTGTGACGTCCAACCAGAAATAGAGGAGGGGGGGGGAGATGCGTGGCTGTGTGGTATATTAGGACACACGATTGCCAAGCAAACGACCTGGGTTTAAACCTCTCTCAGATCCAGAATTTTCAAACACATATTTTATTTGCATCTTCTTCCATTTCCGGTCACGCACGAGATTATGTATGATTTTTCGCTCACAAACAACGATGCTGGTACCGACGCCGGATTTTCTGCAAAACAAGCTCTTTGACGCTCCCGCATTGAAAGCACTCCCACAGTAGCGAAAGTTTCAAGGTGATCCGCAATATTTCTTTCAGCCCATTTGAGATCACGCAAGCTCAAAAGTTGTAACACAGCTCATTTAACGAGTGGGGCGCAAGCGTTTCCGCCAGAAAGTATTCTTGCAATTATTTTTGCTTACATTTGCTCGAGTGCTGATGATAGAAAATTTTTTTAGTCAGTGAGAACACTTTTCTACTGATGCCTTCATAGGCAACCATGCAGATTGGCACATGACGCTTCGAGCGACAACACTATGCCGGCAGACATTCTGAGGTACAGCGGTGAACACTGTTAGGGTAAACACGTGAGCGCGTGGCCGACGGCACTGTCAGCACCCCGTTACGGTCATTGCGCATGCGCATCACGCCTTCCGCGAAATAATTGTTCCATATCGCGCATGACGTCATGAATGCGCTTGTTCGTCATATGCTAGCCGCATTTTTGTTTTCTAAGCCCATGCATCTTGCATTTTAAGATTTCTTTAAACAACTGTGCTTGAACAGAACAAGACAAAAAAAACTTGTATATCTATGGGGGCGGGCATGTCTATTCGTTCCCTTCAAAGTTGTTGTGCATGCAACGCCGTATATAAAACAACCAAACATTTTTTGCAGCCGTTCATTCTGTCGCCAGAACGTATTATGGCTAGGGTTCCTGATGACGAACGGCACTCAATTGTCGATGTTTCTCTGAAAGGTTATTCCCAGCGGTATATTGGCGCTTTAGTTAATAGGCCCCTGAAGACTGTGAACCGGATAATTCAAGCCTACAAGTATGAAGGTCGCATTCAGGATGCACCGCGCGCGCCCCGCCCTAAAGCTACCACAGACGATGAAGACGACCTCATAGTTGCAGCTGCTGTTCGTAACCCTTTCTTGCCAGCCCCAGCAATAAGCGAGGACTTGGATTTGGACATTTCAGACACCACTGTTCGACGTCGCCTGCGTAGTGCGGGCCTTCGCAGTCGCAGCGCAGAAGCCACTATACTAACGGCGGTACAAAGGGACGCACGACGGCAGTTCGCTGAGTAGCACGAAGCATGGACATCAGAAGAGTAGCGTCGCGTCATCTTTTGGGATGATTCGACGTTTTCGACGCGATAAGACCAAAGATTGCGTGTTTGGAGACTACCAGACACACGGTGAGGCAAACTTCTTGCTTTGAAAAGCAATTGTTTTAGTTAACGTTAAAATGCCACGAAGTAACGACCCAGACAACGTGAAAGGTGTTTCTGCTAGTGGGAGATCGAGTGTGAGCGTGTGGGGTGCTGTTTCAAGATATGGTTTAGGGCCCCTGCAATGTATACGTGGACACTTATCGTCGGAACAATACTGCAACATTTTGAACAATGTGATGTTGCCGTATGCGAGCAGTTTATTCCCAGACGGTGATTACCTGTTCCAATAGGACCGGTCACCATTACACATGGCGCGGGCTGTCAAGGAGTTCCAGGCGGGGCAGCACATGCCGCTACTGGAATGGCCTCCGAAAGGAGCGAAACTGAATGTGATAGAAAACTTGTGGGGCCATCTGAAAGCTTCTTTGGCAAAGAAGCCCCTTTATTCCGCGACTTCGAACCAGTTGTGGGCCCAAGTCAGCAACGAGTGGGAAAGGCTGAAAGCCGATCGGGAATATGATCGATCACTTTACAACTCGTTACCATCCAGAATAGCTGCAGTCCTTGCTGTAAGTGATCACATGACTCGCTATTAGATTTGCTCATGTTTTTATATTTGTTCTCATGGTCTTCTTTAACTTTAATTGCAAAAGTGCGATTTTCTTGAGTAAAAAGTATAATAATTATCCCTCTTACACTCCACTTTTTTTTCACGCGCCAATCTTCAATCCAGATGGACCTTGAAATGATGAAGGTATCAGTTCAGCAAACAAAAAATGCGGCTATATAGCAGACGACAAACTAGTGAATTGATGACGTGATGCGCGTGGTGGAAAGAGTGTTTCGCAAAGCACATGCTGCGCATGTGCAATGTTTCCAATGATGGCTGTTACGTGGCACTGATTGTGCCGTCGGCCACGCACTCGCGTGTTCACCCTAACAGTGCTCACCACTGTACGTCATGCCGACAGGCATTCTGTAGGCTTATCGTGCATGAAAAGTTAAGCAACGGCACTATGGCCGAAAGTGGGCGCAAACAATGCGATAGTGACGACGAAAGTCGAGAAAGCAATGCAAGAGTGGCGAGTGAGCTTGAACGATCTTCTGTGCACATTCGACATCATTCGCACTTTCCTCGGCACCCACGACGACGACGATGCTATGCAAAGGGACAAAGCTTATTAAAACTCGAGGCTCGAGTCATCACGTTTTTTCAAACAGTGTGAAATAAATCAAGATCAGTGACTTCGTTAAGTAAATTTTGTGTAATATTGGTGGGCGTAATTTTTCATTTTTGCGACAATGAAATGTTATGAGGATGAACAAAAGTCACTTGCCCGGTGCTTTCGTTATTGAAGTGTTCGACTGTATCTACATTCGCTGAAGTGTTCCCATGCTAGTCATTCATAACTATCAGCCTATCGTTAAGTTAAACATTTTATTATTGAATAAAAACAGCCCATAACGAACCGTCTTAAAGAACAAACATCTTTTATTGTTAAAAACCATGCACACGTATTCGCAAATGCTATGTCATTGTGTTTATTTATATGAAGTAATTTCAGCCACTCCTGATGCGGGAGCAGCTGTACAATATACAAGCTAACACGTCCAACCGATGGTATATGCAGTTCTTGCAGAAAAAAAAACGCTTTCTGAATTCGGCCTTTGATACTTTTGTTTCCTACATTACCCCAGAACATCTAACGTATCGTACATAATCGCTTATTTTGAAATGGCTCACCAAGAAGCACTAATGGCTACGCTGGTGCAAGTATAAATCCCTCAGCCTTCCATCAATGCTGCTTAGATCTGTCACCACGAGCCTTTGCAATACTTTGAAAAACTAAAAAAAAACACGTGGTGCAGAAGTAGAACGTAAAAGAGCAATCCCTATTCATTCCTAGCGATTGGCAACCATCTAAATACAATATATGGTGGCAGTACGAACAACCCGTCTTACTCCGCCCATAATGAGACCGCAACGTTGTCACCAATTTAAAGCGTGATACCTTGGGCGAGGAAAATTGCGGCTCGACAGAAAAGGGTGTTGAATACCTGTCGAAGTTTCGCTGGAAGCGAAAAAGTTAAAAAGGGTATCTGGGGTATAATAGAGAGAACGAAAGACTTCAGTGTCGCTTGCGATCTCTCTTTCGGAGCGAGTGTCACGAGGATATTATGCCGCAGCACCTAGATGACGCACAGATTAACTATACGCTTACCACAGCAACCGAAAGGCCGGATTTTCGGCTCCTGAAAGATGGGCGATAAAGGCCTTCAACGGCGCATTCTCGGTCCTACAAAGGGACAATCTTCCAACAAGAGCGGAAGTACGAATACGTCGTCGACCATTGACAAGCTCACAAAGGAACCATGAGCAAAAGCGGCAAGTACCAGCAGGGATCATTTGAGGGGAACCGCCTGCAACGACAGCAGCGACTGGCTAACGGCGCTCGGGCGTAAGTTGTGCTTTCAGCCGCCACTCGAGAACAAAGGAATCACAATTCTGATGTTCGCGGTGAAGAAAAGCGTTTTTGTCGAGGCGTTTTGGCGAAGCATGCGTGCGATAGTGAAGCTATTATTTAAAATGTCGTCGTCCCAAGATGGTAGAGGTTGACCACGCAGGCAACGATGCGCTTGCTTTGCACGCGCTCGTTGTCCTCAATAAGTCGACAATGGTGTGTTTTGTACAAGCCCGACACCACGTCCGTAAGTGGTGGCAGCATTCGTGTCGTCAAATTGATACCGGCTGATATAACAAGAAGTTTTAAAAATCAGTGTATTATCTTCTTTATCTTCATTGTTGAATTTCATAAATATACAACTGTTTAAATAGTTCTTAGCAGCACTTTCATTCGATGAGAACATCACTCGTTTAACAGATTGATTGATTGATTTGTGGGGTTTAACGTCCCAAAACCACCATTTGATTATGAGAGACGCCGTAGTGGAGGGCTCCGGAAATTTTGACCACCTGGGGTTCTTTAACGTGCACCCAAATCTGAGTACACGGGCCTACAACATTTCCGCCTCCATCGGAAATGCAGCCGCCGAGGCCGGGAATCGAACCCGCGACCTGCGGGTCAGCAGCCGAGTACCTTAGCCACTAGACCACCGCGGCGGGGCACTCGTTTAACAGAGTGGTCCACCAGCGATGCTCTACATTATGATAGATCGTGCGCTTTCCTGATAGGCATAACTATATTTGGTACCATGAGAAAACATTGTGCTCTTTATATGGACCGTCGATATTCTGGTTCTGAGCAAGGCACAGACGAGCATCCATAAAGACCAATGAATGCAGTACAATGATAGAATTACATTACAAGTTTAGAGGGTGCTTAATAAAGAACATTTGGCTTCGTGCCAGAGGTTGCAAAAGTTGCTTTTACAAACGCATACACATGCACACATTCACGCACGCGCACTACATGTACCGACACAAGTACGCATGCGCAGAAGCGCTAAAGGATATATTTAAGGATCAGTATTTTTGGAGTTTATTTTTCTTGAAACTGGAAGGATGTTTCTCAGAGTACATTTTCAGGTGCCAATTCAGTGTTCATCTTGATTCATTTTTTGCAAGTTCCCAATTTGCTGAAAGTCGGATCTATATTTTGCACTATTTTCAATAGCACAATGTCTTAGAGTATTACAAACGAGTGCTCAAGAAAGCGCGCGTCTCCGAATTCTAACCGCTACGTCAAATCGAGGCGCCAGACTGACGTGACAGAACCCAGTGAAAATCAAATCAGTATCATCAAAGGACTCCTTGGGCGCCCCGCCTCTCCTCCTCGAAGGCGCAGTGCTACGCTGACCAACCTTCTCGCATCCATCGCAAAGCGACCTCCAGAATCATTTTGAAGGAAAGCGTGAGTCACGCCCTAGTTGCGTCACATGTCACGAATAGTTCGAGAAAAGTCTAGCCCCATGCCCAGTTTTAGCTGTACAGCGCGCTGACGAACCTTCCAGAACCCAGGGTGAAGGTATTTAGACGTCAAACTCTGTCCATGCGGCACTGCGAAAAACGCGGCCACCAGCTCCCCCATCGACGCGCCGGCCATGAATGGATATATAGTGCAAAGCAAGCCGTCCGCAAGCAAACGTACATAGGCCTTTCTTTTTCGTTGGTATTGAGGCGTGGTTTCCTGAAAATTAACAACCTGGCAAGCTTCGTCCTTCAATCCAACCTCGCTTCAGAAAAGTAGGAAGTTCATCGTAACGAACTATGGGTACAATAGGTATGGCAGATATTTCAGTTATTTCGGCGTACTGCAACTGGCACTTTATGTGCAAGCGAACATCTCATGACATCAAGTTCAAGGCAAGCATTCCAAATTCTTTCTGTAACGCCTAAATGCGTTAAACATGGACATACACATGATGCCAAAGCTATGAAGTACATGCACGAGCAATCTATCTTATGATCAGTGGTACGAAGCTTGCTTTATCTAGAACGAATAGCCCTGATGATTTTCGCTTTGGCAGTTACATTCTCCATCCATCTCTCTTTTCATGTGCGTTGAACTGTTCTATTAGGCATGCTAGAATGTTTTGTTGATGGTTCTCATCCTTTTGTATATACCGCGAATGGGGATACATGCGTGCCCATTTTCTCGTTCTACAACGAAAGGCAAAATCGTGGAGACAAATGGCAAGGAAAAGCTTGATTGTGGTTGTGATCATTTTGCGATTGACCTGTATCACGTGCCTGTTTGCCTTTCCTAGTTAAAGCCGGAACTTAAAACTTTGAAAACCCTCAGGCGTAATACTGTGCAACTTCAGAATATCTGTGGTCGTGGCGTGTGCGATGTCTATCACGCGCGTCACCTGTCTACTGCTGCACGGCGCGCACCGCAGTCAGAGACTCTGTTAAGCCACAGAACACATATTTAAGCTTCATGAACGAAGTTGCCACAGTTATCCATCAAAGCTACTGAAAATAACAACATGATACTTACACTATCACAGTTTTTCAGGCGAACGGCTGTGGAGAACGCTAGTAATTCGCTTACCCAATAGGTTCGCAAGGGCCCGTATTCAGCGCTGTCGCTATTCTGCTTCACAAAAGCTGCCAAAATAAGTAAAACTGAAGTCCTTTCCGTCCGTAGCAATTCACAACGTAACAGTAGCGTCGACTGGGGTCTTTTTTCTTACAGCGCAAAGCTGCTGCGTCTGCTTCTGTTTTAGCCGTTGTTCTGGCGAGTGAACCAGCAAGCACTTCACGGCGGTTCAGTCACGCGTCCGACAAGCGGAGATAAATTCGTACCTTTTTCTTCTAAGTTTTCAATGCGCAAATACACCTAAAAGTTAGCTCAATTCATGCTACATACGCTGTAGTTGCACCTAGTTACGCAGCAAACTGTGCAGGGAAGTTGGGCTTTGCAATACACAAAACTGCGTCGACAGGTGGCGCTGCCTGTCCGCAAAGAGTCCATCAGAAGCCATCAAAGAGAGGGTAAGAGGTGACAAGAGGGTTGCAGTAGGGGCGTCCCCAGGACGCAAGCTTGAAGCAGTCATGAGGCAGGCGAGCGCAAAACTCAAAACTACAGCTGATAGACGAAACCTCGTGATAATTTCAGGTGCTTTAAACGATGTCTTAAATGAAGATACAGCAGGACTAGCAGCCACACTGGCGAAAGGGGTCGATGACATGCGCGCCACTTCTCCTAAGGTACAGGTAGTGATATGCACGATACCGGACGTACCAGTGCGTGATAGCAACCTGCAAAGAGCGGTTGTCAACGCAAACCAAGAGATATGGCGGATGAGTCGAGAGAAAGGCTTTGAGGTGGTGGAAATAAACAGAGAGGTGCATAGGTGGGGTGCTTTTCAACGAGACAGAATTCACTTCGATGGGCGGCTAGGTCATGAGGTGGGTTGGCGATTTGCAGGACGCGCAGTAGCTTTTTTGGGGGGGCAAGCGAGCCCTTCGGGGTGCAGGATAGCTAGTAACGAGGAAAACAACCAGGGAGACTCTTCGACAGGTGTTATGGACAGATACGATTCCAAAGTGGCACCAATATCTAAGATAGGTAGAGTCCGGGGCATAAATAGACGTAGCCACGAGCGCCGAGCCCATTCAGGCATAGGGTATATTAACATGCAGGGTGGTAGGAACAGGCTGAAGTGGGAAGAAATAGAAGAACAGCTAAGGGAAGAGAGGCCGATGGTATAAGATTTTGTAGAAACACATTTCAGGGACATGGAACAACCTCCGAACAATCCGGACTACGCGTGGGAATATTGTAATAGAACAGAAGGCAGCAGAAAGGGGGGGTGGTATAGGAGCATTCATTCATAAAAGTACAGACTGGCAAAGGGTCAAGCAGGAGTGCAAGGAACATTTATGGCTAAAAGGGAAAGTGGCAGATCAAATGACACTTCTTGGTTTCGTGTACTTGTGGACGGGAGCAAAGACCAGAGAGGACAACCAGGCAATGGTAGAGTGTATATCAAAGGACATTCAGAAGTTAGGAAGAGAGTGCGAGATAATTATACTAGGAGACATGAATGCACACATAGAAGATATAGATGGGTATACCGACCCGACAGGCAAAACGATCATGGATATGTGTGAAAGGCTTGATTTGATCATTTGCAACAGTACCGAGAAGTGTGAAGGGCAAATAACATGGGAGGTAGGAAGGCTGCAGTCGACGATAGATTATGCACTGATGTCACATAGGATGTATCATAAGCTCAGGGGAATGCACATAGATGAAGGTGGCTCCAGAAGTCTGGGTAGTGATCACAAACGTATCAAGCTAAGTTTTGGAAGAGCAGTGAAAGTGGGAAGGAGACAAGATGAGCAACTACAAGAAAATTTTTATTCAGAAAGGCAAATTGAAATAGCCACTAAACAAATTGAGAAAGTAATCACGGAGGATAATAAGACAGTGTGGACATACATGAACCTAATTAGACTCTTTGAGCTAGAGCTTGCTAAGACGCGTAACAATTCACCCCGGAAAAGAAGACACAAACCCAAATGTTGGTGGTATGAGGAAGTTAAGAGAGCCATAGCAAAACGTCAGGAAGCCTCTAGGGAACACAGACATGCTAAGCAGCGGGGTGAACCGACAGATGATGTTGAAAGAAAATGGGAAACCTTTCTAAGCTGTAGAAGGGCTGCATCCCTTCTGATCAATGAAAATATTAGAAAAAAGGGAGCTCAGTGGCTGGCAGAAGTACATAAAAAAGATAGAAAGGCAGCTGCGAAATTTTGGAACCTTCTAAACTCCCTAAGAAATGAGACGAGCCTAGAGCAGAGTTTTATAACTACAGCCCAAGGTGCCAGGCTAGAAGGGGACGAAGCTATTGAATATATAGGAGCAAGGGTGACAGAAAAATTTCAACAAAGAAGTACTTTATGCACCACAATAGACAAAGACGAATCAAGTGGTGCAATGGCTCCATTTTCACAACGAGAGTGGGAAAGGGCTGAGAAAAGGGTTCCTAGTAGTACATCAACAGGGCCAGATGGCATTCCAATTAGGCTGATAAAGACATTAGGTCCGAAGTCTAAGCAGACTTTGAGAGAGGCAGTGAGCAAAATAATAATCGATGGTGAAGTTCCCGATGGATGGAAACTTAGCAGGATGAGCAGAATCTATAAACGAAAGGGGGACAAAGCTGACATAAACAACTACCGTCCTATAACAGTGACATCAGTGGTCTACAGGCTGGCGATGCAGATTATAAAGGAAAGACTGCAGGCATGGATAGAAGATGAGGGGGTGCTGGGGGAACTGCAGAATGGGTTTCGGAAACACAGGAGGTTGGAAGACAATCTGTTCTCACTGACGCAGTGCATCGAAATAGCAGAAAAGGAGCACAGGCCCCTGTGGCTAGCATTCTTGGATATCAAGGGAGCGTACGATAGCGTGGTTCAAGAGGAATTGTGGGGAATACTGGACACACTAGGCGTGGAACATGTAGTCACTAATCTTTTAAAGGGTATCTATAAAGGTTACAAGGTAGTTATAAAGTGGGAAAAACAGGTATCCAAGTCTGCAGAGGTAAAACGGGGGCTTAGGCAGGGGTGCCCCCTGTCACCCTTATTATTCATGATGTACATACAAGGATAACAGGCAAAATTAGAGGGAAGTGGGCTGGGCTTCAACCTCTCTTTAGTCAAACAAGGAAAACTTATTGATCAGGCACTACCAGCATTAATGTACGCAGATGATATAGTGCTGATGGCCAACAACAAGGAAGATTTGCAGAGATTGATGGACATCTGCGGTAATGAGCGAGATAGGTTATATTTTAGATTCAGTAAGGAAAAATCAGCAGTCATGATTTTCAATGACAACGAAGGTAGTGAGCTTAGGATACAGGACGTCACGCTAGAGATAACAGATAAATACAAATATCTGGGCGTATGGATAAGCAATGGGACCGAGTACCTGAGGGAACACGAAATATACGTGACGACTAAAGGTAACAGGAATGCAGCAGTGATGAAAAATAGGGCACTGTGGCATTACAATAGGTATGATGTTGTGAGAGGAATATGGAAAGGGGTCACGGTTCCTGGGCTGACGTTCGGCAATGCGGTCTTGTGCATGAGATCAGAAGTTCAAGCAAGATTAGAAATTAAGCAACGTGGAATAGGTAGACTTGCTTTAGGAGCTCACGGGAATACGCCAGATCAGGGAGTACAAGGTGATATGGCATGGACATCATTTGAGGGCAGGGAAGCTAGCAGCAAGATAAAATTTGAGAAGCGATTGAGATAAATGAAGGAGGAGCGTTGGGCTAGGAAGGTTTTCAGCTACTTGTACATGAAGAATGTCGATACAAAATGGAGGAAGCGAACCAGGAAGTTGACTGGTAAATACTTAGAAAACAGCAGGTGGCCAAACCAAAAAGAACTATCGGTTAAGAATTGATTGATGATTGATATGTGGGGTTTAACGTCCCAAAACCACTATATGAATATGAGAGACGCCGTAGTGGAGGGCTCCGGAAATTTAGACCACCTGGGGTTCTTTAACGTGCACCCAAATCTGAGTACACGGGCCTACAACATTTCCGCCTCCATCGGAAATGCAGCCGCCGCAGCCGGGATTCGAACCCGCGCCCTGCGGGTCAGCAGCCGAGTACCTTAGCCACTAGACCACCGCGGCGGGGGCAACTATCGGTTAAGAAGAAAGTGAAGGAAACGGAGACTGACATGTGGAAAATGGGCATGATTAAGAAGTCCGCACTAGAGATCTATCGAACTTTTAAGCAGGAAATCGCCAAGGAAAGGATCTATGATAATACTCGGGGTAGTTCTCTACTGTTTGAGGCAAGGACGGGAGTACTGCGAACCAAGACATATCGGGCCAAATACGAAGGGGTAGACACAGTATGCAGTGCGTGTGGAGAGGAAGAAGAAACTGCCGAACACTTGATAATGTTCTGTAAAGGGCTTCACCCTATAGTTCAGGATGATAGCGCAGAGTTTTTCAAAGTACTGGGGTTTAGGGACCGGGAGGGCAAAATAGACTTTAAGCAAGTACACTTAACTAGAAGGAGGTTATTTGATTGGTGGCTAAAGTCAAGGCACGAGTGAAAATTAAGCTCTTCACTGCAAAGTACGAATCCTCAAACTCACTTTTTAAGAAAAAGATTAATAAATATAGTTTTGAGTTCATTAAGTATTACGGCTTGGTGGCGCTAGCCACCGCCCGATCTAAAGGGTACAGCCATATCCATCCATCCATCCATCCATCCATCCATCCATCCATCCATCCATCCATCCATCCATCCATCCATCCATCCACACGTCTGTAAGCGAACAGCTGTGGGTGTTGAGCAGGAGAGGGAGAGTTTCCCACCGTCAGGCGTAGTGCTTGTTCCACAGTGATGAAGCAGATGAGATGAAGAGGTTTTCTACCTGCGGGTGAAGGTTTGTGTTTCAAGCAAGAGAAGAGTGTGTGTGTACCATCCGAGGGCGAAGACGTTTTCTGCGCTCGCAGCGCGTGATTGGCCGACGTGTTCCTTGCGAAGGAGTTCTGTTATTAGAGTTCGGACATTTGAGGACGCGTTGTTTTATGGAAAAGAAATTTCGGGAGCAGCGGAAGGACAACCAGCGCTGGACTTTAAATAAGTGTTTTTTTTTTAAGAGAAGCATTCAACTTTTGTTCCAGGATTTTGAACTGAATTTGTTTGGCGAACATTTTAGTCCTTATACATGAGATAGCATGGTAGTGCGTGTTGTTGTCTGTGTGCGTTGTTCTGAGTGTATCTGGTTGTATTGTGGAGCCCGTTGTTTGATTAGTGACGTATTGTATTAGATTATTTCCGAGAGAGCATATTTGTGCGTTGTTTGTTCTGCCGTATTTGAGAATATATCTTTGTTTTGTTATCAACTCTCGGCTCTGACTCGTTCTTTGAACTACATCCGGAGTTCGCTGGCGCGACAAATCATACCAAATCTAAATTTAAATTGGCCGTGCTTTCGTGGAGCAGTTTGGGGGGCTGATGCGTCGGCCCTTGTAATTAGCCCGCCTATAGCATCTCTAATTAACAGGACAAGTGAGGTAGTAAGTAGCATGTGTACACTCATACAGCAGATACAAAACAATTTAATTTTAGTCTCTCGGAAGTTTTCAGTAATCAAGCACGTGCATATATCCACAAGCACTAATACTTGAATACAAAACACCCAGGTTTGTGCAGACTGCAACCTTAAAGTTTATTGTAACAGACGTAAGCGTACTTAAGGAGGTCCGTATACTCGATGTTGTCCTGCGCACCTAAGTGCCACCAGGGGACCGCATATCACGATGCCGTGTCGCACTACCGGGGGCGCCTACATACGTTGACGTCTCCGTGCGCAAGGGATAATGTTGTGGTGAAGTAGAGTTTCTATCAGTCAAGCCAACCGATGTATCAATAACCACTTTGAACAGAGGTCGGCCGAGTTGCATTACGCTGACACAGCGGGACAAGGGGAAAGGACTTTGTACGCAATGAGAAACATTTTCGGTAAATTCACCACACTGCCAAAAACAATTTTCCTTTTGTACGTAAAAAGGCGTAGGTAACATTCTGCCAACCACTTCGGTAAAAAGAAAATAGTACACTAGAGATCACATAGAACACATAGCACGTACAGCCCGTTCAACTTTCACGGAGATCTCCGCGATGAAGAAATAAAGTAACGGCTGCAACGGAACAACACCTGCTCTGTAGGGCCATTTCTCACACATTATTTATAATACTATTGCTTCTTGTCCGTAAACAACAAACCTGTTTCCATTAGATTCGACATGGGGCATACGTAATCAGAAGATCTTTCTTCTGCAAGTACAAGGTCATTCAAAATTTCCCAGGCCACTATTCCTACTAGTCCTGGGGCAGCATCACCTGTGAACATTTGACAGCACCTGCACATGCTAAAATAACATGAATTCAAATGTTCAAGAACCAACAAGGACAAGTTTCCCATTCACTGAAATCTAATTTTAATTTCCAATCATCATAAAACAAAATACAGCACAAACATGCTACAAGTTGTGTGAAAAAATTATCAAACATAATTTTATTTCGGCGGCTTTGTATCTGGAATTTAAAATACGAAGAATGAATATCATAACTTCTAGATACCCAAAGCGCCTGTGTTGTTTTCCTATTGTATCAGTATTGTGCAGACTGCTTTCCTGAAAAAGACAAAAAACATTTTGTCAGCACAACCACACCAGGCGAGTACACAGCAAAAAACAGTGCGAGCACAATTAGTTCATTCATTTCAAGATTACTAATAGGCCTTGTTAGAGGCACTGGCTAGCAGGACGACAAAAATAAATGATCACACATAATCAATAATAATACATATCATACATAATGAAATGGCTAAAAGCACAAACAATTTCATAGACACACCAAAATATTGGCTAACAATATTAGTTTATGCAAAAAGAGCAAACGAATAATTCAATGTAATAAACAATACAGTGATTCGGGTTATGCCATGCAAGATCACCCAGCATTTTTTTTTTACCATCACAAATATGGCGGTAAAGTTTTCGAGTTTTGAAAGCTCAAAACTCATCTTGATCATTTAATTCCGTTGCCGAAAATTTCGCTCCCAGGTTATGAGAGTCTGTAGTATGGCGCCAACTGAGCTAAAGTCGCCAAACAACAACTTTTTTCAAAAGTTTTTTTGGAATACACTCAATAAATGGCATTTCCAGCAAGGTAATGAAGTGATCTAAGTAAAAATAATGACTATTGTATATAAATTCTTCAGGAGCTTTTCCCACGAGCAATATTGTATACTGTTGGCAAGTTTGGGATTTTTTCTGGTAACATGGCAAATTCCAAGGACACAAATAAAATATGTGCTAGTGACCCTTTTGGCATGCTACAAATTAAAAATAGTTTATGCACTGAAGTTTAGCAGATAGTCTCAAAAATTGTGAATTTCACTTTTTTGGGAAAAGCTTTGTATTCAGCATCAAAAAGCTTGCCTTGGTGGTCGGACAAAAAATATGCAAAACATTTCATTTTGAAGCTCTATGTACTACCTCAACACAGGTGAAGTTACTAAAGGGTATTATTTTTAAAACACGAGAAGTATTTTGTTTTGAAATTATGCATTTCCACCAGCTTTACCCCTACTTAACTCAAGCATGACGCACTTGCAAGGGAAATCTTCAACAGACTTCTAGAGACCTGTGGTACACACAGCAAGCTCGATGTAGAGCAATTGAAATTGAAATCGGGCTATCATCTGCATTCCATTGCCAACAGATGTGCGCTACAATGAATGTCGCTAGAGTGTGGAGACCAGTAACGTAGCAAAAAGATATTTTTCGCATGCGGGTGGTGTGTGAGGGGAAGGTGACTTCGGCCATACTTTATGTACATTCTTGTGTGTTTGTATGTGTGCATGTAGGCATGCACATGCAAAACTAAGAAAATCACAGCATATCTACGAAGTGAATGATGATGTGTGAGGTGATGCTTCAGAGGGTTCCATCGGTAACCGTGAAACCGTCTGTCTTTCTGTCACTCACACTAGTGCCTTCTGTTGAGTCATCCATAAACTAGGGGGTCACGAATCGGTCACAGTAGAAGGGCAATCCACGGCTTTAGGATAAAAAATACCTGGACTGAGCTGGGAGGGGGGGGGGGGAGTTAGGCAGCTCCTCCTGCCTTCCTGGCTACGCCACTGGTTATGACTCCCAGATGAGCCATCAAGCCGTTAACAAGTATACAGTACACAATTATCCCTTACGCACAACATAAACTAAACTATCGCCTTGGCTACCAGTTTTTAATTTCTCTTCTGTATTCACATGACAGGCTTTGGGTCTCAGGGAGCAGCGTGCTCTCCTGAAAGCCAGAAAAATAAGAAACGGTTGTCTTACGATAGCGTTTATCATTGTACTGCATCAATGCTACTAGCATGCTATGAGACATATGTACTAAATATGACTCAATATTTTTAATAAGTGTATAAAACACACCTACTGCATTTACAGAACTCCCCAGGAAAGTAGGATATCTGACTTTATATCTATAAAGCTGCATGGCTCACTTAGAAATTACACTAAACCCAGTCCTTGTAGCACCCCTCCATTGGCAATAGAATGCAGATGATAACCCTATTCCCATTTCAATGACATTGTGGAGAGTACCAAATTTACTCTCTTTATTCCAGGTCAGTGGGATTCTGCTGAATATTGCCCTTGCGATTGTGTCATGTCGCTTGAGTTACGTAGGCGAAAAGCTGGTGCAGATATATATTTCAAAAAAGTATTTTTTGAATTTAAAAATATTACCTTCTAGTAGTTCCACCTATAATTAGCTTGTTCATAGAACTTTAAGATGAAATTTTGTGCATGTTTGTAGTCCGACCACCAAGGCAAGTTTTCGATGCTGAATACCGAGGTTTTCCCAAACAAAGCGAGACACAAATTTTTCAGAGTATCTGCTATAACGTCAGTGCCTAAATTATTTTTAGTTTGTAGCTTGTTGACAGGCCACCAGCACATAATTTATTTGTGTCCTTTGAACTTAGCATATATCCGGATAAAATCCCAAATGTGGCAACTTATTCAATATTTCTCGTGTGAGAAGACCTCAAAGAATTGATATACACAATTAGGTCACCATTTTAAAGTTAGATAACTTCATTACCTTGGCAGAAATGTCCTTTATCAAGTGCATTCCAAAAACTTTCTTTGAAAAAAAATTGTTGTTTGGCACCTTTTACCTTACATGGCGCCAAACATTAGGCTCTCATAAATACGGAGGAAAATCTTTGGCAACAAAAATAAAGACCAGGACGAGTTTCGCACTTCAACAATTATGTGGAAGTTTTATCAGTCATATTCGAGATGGTCGGGAAAACGTTGGATGATTTGGCATGGAATAACTCATTAGAGATAACATCAACAAATCATTCAAAAAATGTGTCAAATATTTATAAAAATCAGAGAAAAGAGGCATTTGCGTGCTACATGCGGCATTGCCTTTCTGTGGCAGAAGGCATCTTCAGATGCGTACAAACATTTATTATGGCAGTAATTGTAGAAATTAACAGAATTATCTATTTAACCAGTGCTAATAGCCGGTTGGGTCGAATTTATGAATTGAACCACTTTCTACAAATGGTCCATAGCCAGTTTAAAATTTAGGAAAAGCGATCACTAGTAATCACCGCAGAGCGATGCATTCCGCTCAATTTAGCTGGTGAAACCGAAACCGACGCACCAAACAGTGCATCTACCATTCACTTCGAAAATGCCCTCCATTGCGACACTGTTTCTCTTGCATTGGGGCAGAAGATTGGGTGAGCGTCGATAAGCGGGCACAAAGCAAAGTGTCTTAATTGATGGTTGATAACGGCTAAGAGAAACAGTGTCGTCATTGAGGGCGTTGTCGAAATGAATGGTAGATGTGCTGTCTGGTGTGTCGGTTTTCGTTTCAACAGGTAAATTAGGCAGATTGCATCTCACCACGGTGATTATCAAAGGCTGCTTTTCTAAAATTTCAAAGTGGCTATAGACTTTGCGTAGAAAGGACTTGAATTTGCCCATTTGACTCGACCAGCTACTTCCACTGGTAAAAAAGACAATTGTCCTAATTGCTATAATTACTACCGCAATTGATGTTTGTGCCTATCTGAAGATTCCTTTTGTCACAGGAAAGGCAATGCCGCAACTAGCACGCAAGTACCTCCTTTCTGTAATTTTTAAAGAATATTGGACACATTTCTTGAAACACCTTGTATTTCATACACATGCAGACAATGCGAGGTAAAAACAAACAATGAAAAACGAGCAAGATGAAATAACGAGCTCATAAAGAGACAGCCTTGTAGCCAGAAATGTTTTTCGGAGGGGGGTACACATGTTGATGGCCATGAAAAATGACTTTCTTCATTACTTATGTTCAGTAGGACAACCCACAACATGCGAATTAGGGGGGGGGGGAGGCAAAAATTCCTGGGGCACCCCTCTGGCTATAGGCCTTCACTGGGCACACTTCCACACAATACAGCAAATGTCAGAACAGCAGAAAAAAAGTAGTCGTTATTAACAGACGTAAATGGAGGTCTGCACAAAAGAAACTCTTTAACCCAAGTGAGCAAATTCAGAAGAGTTTTGCTTTGTTAGTAAACTATGTAGCGAGAAAACCTATCAAGAGCTGTACAAAATATAAAAACAATGCATTAATGAGAGCCCGTGTCAAGTAACAAATGTATACATTCAGAAAGGCCAGCAAGTCTTGGGTCACATGAAAAGACTTACGAAAGCTGCACTCATATTTGAAAATGATGTTACGAACTTCCAGCTAGAGGCCTTGCCTTGCAACAGGAAAGCTACTACTCACCACAAAGTGAACTTCTTAATTGTTGTACAAGTTGGCAATTATGAGTCTGATCTTTTTATGAAAAGTGGCCTAAGCACGCGCTCTCAAAATTAAGGCATAGCTGCTGACTTTTTATACAAACTCTTTCATGGCACCGCCACTCACCCCACTGAAGTAATGTAAAATTGCGAATGAAAATTTGGATGCCCTAGTGTGTGTTGTTTCGACTTTTTGTGCTCTAGTTCACTAATTTGGTATGATGTCAAACACAGTAACAATGTGGCAGCGATGTTTACAATACTCTTGCTAGGTTGCCAGCTCTAAATGTTTGCACTAACTAAGGCTTGAAGCTGCCAGTGTAAAATACAACGCAGAAATTACAACTGTGGGTCTTGATGGTCACACTTTGAAGGCTATATTTTGAATGTGCGATGTCGAAAGCCAATTTTATACTAGATATAGACAAAGAAAACGTTATCTGCATGGTACAGGTTTGTTTCACACTCACTAACAAGGAAGAGCATCAACAATGAGTATTAAATCTTCCCTATATAGTGATATAGCCTCATGCAATGAAGATATGGGTGTGCTTATGAGATCACCTGTCACTGTTCCATACTGCTGGACTGAACACAGAACCGTCCAGAATTGGCAGTGGAAGATGCAGCGAAAATGATGGCGCTTGATAATTTGCTGGTGATGCGGTGACACAAGTTCCTGCAACGTCAGGTCACCAAGGTGCTTGTGGCATCAATAGTCATGGTGGCGCTGGCATGAGAGGCCACAGCTGGCCCAAGAACAATCGAAGCAGCATCTGGAAGAGAATAAATAGCGAGTGTGGCATTGTAACGGCTGTGTCATGACCCCGTGACATGAATAATGTGACATGCTTGTCTAAGTCGATGTCAAACCTTTTTCATCAGTTACGTGTGTGCATACCTGCACACTACTGTCTGTGGGATGTGGGTATGAACCACATGTAATTTACTGCCTATGTTAACTCAGGAACTGCAAGAATTCACTTTTGAAATCTCTGAGTAAGCATTAAGTAGATAGTACAACAGTACATATGTTGCCAATAATAGCAGCTTCACAACGAGTGAAAAGTTTCAATGAGAAGAGGCAGTATATATCATTTGTGGTTGCATTTGAACCTTGGAATTCCAGGTGGTGTGCATAGCCACACTAGTGGTTGTAAATGCACCAGAAAAAACTAATCACACATCGTATTGAAGCAATGTCGAGTGTGTTTGCAATGTGGACTATCCTTGTTGAAAACAATGTAATAAACAATAAATGTGTACTCATATATGACTCAGCAAGCTACAATGAAGCGCTGTTTTACCTGGCAGAAATTATGATATGCGCATTATGGCACTATGGCATGCACCTGAATTTGATAAACCTGAAGTCTGTGCTCTTAAAAGCACAGATGTGAGTGCAGGCATAATACTGTACTATCAGCTAATCCTGAGGCATCAGTTCGATTGACATATCTGGTAAGCCCTTGATATGCTGACAGCTCCTAAGTTTACACAGAAATATTTATCAACATAGTAACAATTGACTGAAGGAGTAAAAAAAGGAAGCCAAGACAGCTTGCCATTGAATCATTCACATGAAATTGATCTGCACAAATCATGAGATTCGCTGTATTGTATTCCGATTTAGCCCATGAGAATGTTTAAAAACCACACTTTCAAAATTTATTTTTGTGCCCTCTCCTGCACAGGAATAATAACTATGTCCGAGGTATAACACTAACAGAACTTAAAAAACAGTATGTTTGTAACGAGTGTGTTAAATCAAATATATGCAACAAATTATAAAAGTAAGTGTATATTGGCTTCAAAAACATCTTGGCACTAATCACCTGAGTCAATTACTTGCTTTGTAATATTTCAGTTCTCCCTGAAAAAAAAACAAGAGCTTTCCAATTTAGTATACACAGGTTGGCACTATTGTAAACCATCATGTAAACCCTTTTACTATTTATAAGCTAGTAATGACCACAGCACATAGACTTCAGAGTGCGCAAAAAAGGCATACCTTTTGTGAATGTAAAACCTTCTGCTGAAATAAATTGTAAGGTTTTTTCTATTTGAAAAAAAGTAATTCATTCTATTTCAGTCACAATATTAAGATATCAAGTCTGTTCCTTTCAAAGTGGAAGTGACATTAAAGATATTAAGTAGCTCTCACCCTACAAACATCTAACAAAACTGAAGAGAAAGAACACAACTTTTTAATGAAGCTTCACCTTAAAAGAATAAACTGTTTTCACTATAAGTGCCTCACTATGGTTTAAATGGTTTTTTTTTCACTTTTCCAATCTTTGACCAGCAGTCTTTAACTGGAAATAACACCAGTCATATAATCTGCAGTGGCTTTAATAAACACCAGTACTTAGCAGTGTCTTATTCTCTTTTGTTTTTCATCCGTGCATCTAAAAATTGCTGCAAATACTCAACGGCAGATAGCTCCACAGTGTCACTTTATTAGCAGGCATTTCGTTTTAATACAGCTGTATTGGTTCATGACAAAAACATTTCCTTTTTTTCTGATTTTAATAGATCCTTTTCTTGATTGTGGTGTTCTTGCCACTTCCAAATCTTATCGCACAGGTAATAAGTTCTTGCATGTATCAGTGTCACTTACCAGTGTTGCATAAGCACACTATTCGAACTGTGGGAAGATAGCTGCATGTGGTTAAATGAACCCCAGTAAGGTTTGGATCTCTTATTTACTCATACAGGCTAGTACTTAACTGCAAACTATTAAAGTAAGCACGGACGAAATTAATATGTTGTCTTAATGTTTCTCATGCCTGTGCAACAAGTACTCAACCCTTGGACGCATTGCTTCAAGGTATAAGCGTGGACAAGCACAGAGTCCCGCAACCACATCAAAAAAGTTTTTTTTTCTCTTAAAATAAAAAGCGATTTGATAACTTTCTCTGACAGTAGCCAATGAAGGTTACTACTAAATATGTTCTTTACCATAGCTTTTTACTAGGACCACCTCAATGCTAAATACCCAACCAAACATGGACAAAAACCCACAACTTTGCAACTTTTTCACCAGCTATAAAACTTTTTTCGCGCTGTACACATATCAAGTTACTCTTGGCCTACAGAAAAAAAAACTTTCATAATCAGCTAATACGAACTGTCATATTTCACTAAATATTATCGCTCTATGAAAAAAATCCTCAATATGGACCATATTCTTCATGTACTGAAAATTTTACGTTTGTTCTACACAAAACATTTTCTACTAACCACATTGCAGATTAACAGATTTTTAAAAATATTTCCTATAGTTTTACGTCCCGAAGTCATGATATTAGTATCATGAGTGATGGAGGGGCCCGGACATTTTTACCATGTGGTCATCTTTATAGTGCACTGACATTGCGCAGTACACGGGCCTCTACCACTACCCGTCCATCACAACGCGACTACCACGGCCGGCAATGAACACGTGGCCGTCGGGTCAGCAGCTGACTACTCTGACCACTATACCACCGTGGCAAACGAAGCACAGATTTTTTATTACTTTTTAGAACGCGTTACGAGTCGTGATTTCTAGCTTTCGGGAAGAATTCACATGCTGTTTTAGATTTCTTCAGTTAAAAGTTATCTCTGGCTGTTCGCACCTCGGTGCTACCTGCCGCCAGCCACCTTTTATTGGACAACTTGGAGGAGATGTACTTCGGCCTAACGTGGAGAACACGCCGGTGCGCTGCAGGGCGCCAATATTTCACGGTAGATGTCGTCTCGTCTTACGGCGCTGCGGCGTACCGGCACCGCAAACAGAGACTCACCAAACACCGCCAGCATAAAGGGAGGCGCACACATTACACGGCTGCACTACGGTGCTGACAAGCCCGAACACTATCGGCATAGAGTAATGCAACTGCTGTGGACAAGTAATCAGAGCGCAATGAAAGTTTCGTGCTCGAAATGTAAACACGACCAACACAATCGATCCACCACTTCTGAAAATACGGTATTTTCTGCTCTCAGTACGCACCGTCTCAGAAAAAGCATGCATGGTACAAACCACGCGAAAACGATGTCGACTAAGGAGGACTGCGTTTATGGCCTCGACTTTACTCGAAGCGGCCTTATCTGAGATATTGCGTACACTGTAAGCAAAAACTATCCGAGTTTGGGGTTTTTCCGGCTCATGACCTCTGAAAACTCCTTTGCGTTTAAAATTACTACCTCGCGTAGGAGTAAAAGATGGTACATGACATAGTTTTACCACCGCCTCTCAGGCAAGTAGTAAAAGGATGTCAAAATCCAGTTTTACCACTTAGGGAGTTTTCTATCACGTGATTTTTAACCTGCGTTTCAGAGTTTATTACCACGTGACTGCAAGGTGCAGCTGCTTCGGTGGCTTTTGCCCCATACCCCCCCTTATGACGCTCTCAGTGAATACTGAAGGTACGCTAACCCACAGATGTTTTTTTTTTGTTTTTTTTTGCATCGCCGTGCCTCTGGACTGACTTCGAGTCAGCGCACTTTTACTGGAACTGGGGGCAGCATAAGCACAACAAGCGAGAACAGCATTCTTTGAAAGAAAAAAAAGAAAAAGACGGAGGGGGGGGGGGCTCTCAAAAGAGAAAAAAAAGAAAGAAAACCTGCTGTGGAAAGTTGTCCTGCATATTTTCGCAAATTGTTGCTTTTGCTCGGTGGTGGCTTTGGAGACAGACAGTGCAAGAAGCTCGGTATATGTGTGTCTGGTTGGGCTGATGGATCTCACGTGTTTCCTACATCATCGAGCGACCGTGCTCTTCCGAGCGCCTCCGAACCTGCACGTCGCGGATATCTCCAATTCGCGGATATCTCCAGATCTGCCAGTGGTAACAAAATCAATCTGGTGTCGTCGTCCGTGCTTGCCTGCTGGAGAAGCAATAAACAAAATGCTTCACTCTGTCGTCGGCACCGAGCCGCGGCCACTAGTGACCAGTGGGAGTGTGTCGCCGGGGCAGGTGAAAGAAGCATCGCATATATTTTGTTCCACAGTAGGCGATGTCTGCACGAGTAAAGTGCTGCCCGAATTGCCCACCTCATGCCGGAACCAACAAGCGGCGGCCGGTGAGCACGAAGAAAACCCGGACTTGCCCGCATGGTGGTCTTTCGTTGGAAGTATGCTTACACCGCCCCGTCTCCGCAAGATAGCGGTCACGCGTTCATTTGTGTCTGAAATGACGACGAAATTCGCACAGGATATGTGTTCTGTGACTGCCATCTGTGTTTCATCGGATAGCCGTGCTCCTCGAAAAGGCCTAGAACGCCGTCGGTAAGAAGCTTGTGTGCAGGCGTGCACCGCTCCTCTACGCCCGTTGTGATGAATACGTGCTGCTACTGTGTTTGTGCACCGTCGCTCAATTAAAATCATTGAGCTATGGTTTGTGCGTAATTAGGTATATTTTATGGACTTGTGCATCAGCAGGGCTAACACGCGTGGGGCAAAGAGCTCGGTGTGCCAAGAAATTATTGGATAATCAAAAAGGTGAGATCGTGTAGATTTATAATAAAAGGTCGGTGTGACATTTAGTGCCCTGCAGCCCACCTGAAGCTTACGCTTGCACCTTCAAGCGTTGTTGTTAATCGATGGAAAAAAAAGAGCTCTCCTACCGGTACTACTTGGCCGGTCAAAAAGTCGTGCCTATATATACACCGGATTGTCGAAGTGTAGTTGAGCAACGCGTGCAGTCTGTTAAATAAAGAAAAAAAAACGCGTGCAGTCTGTTCTAGTGGTGTATTATTCTGCATTTGTTGTGTGTGCGTGTTTGTCTGTATGTGAATCTATGTGTCACCAATTCTGCCGTTCAATAAATTCCATCAGTTCTGCTATTCAATAAATTTGTCGTTTCTGGCCGAACGCACCCGTCAATTTTTATTTTTTTACCACCAGAAATAACTCCCAGTAATCACCTCAAAAACCTTGTGAAGGTAGTAAAAATTTACTCTCTCTATACTCGCTGAAAACCTCACTGGGGTAAATATTTACTACTCTCGCTACGTTCAAAAACTCAGTTAGCACGAGAGTAAATTTTTACCTCGGTAGTAGGTGGTAAAAAAAAAACCCAGGAAAGGTAGTGCGCTAGAGGACAAATGGTTTACCCAGTTTTTGAGGTTATTTCAGGTCATTTTTGTTTAGTGTGTAGGTACTACACGACACACATCATTAGTGGCACGAGCTGTAACCCAAACGGCGAGTAAATGAGAAGTTAGGCACTCATCTCCAAGATGCAGACCAGATAAAAAAATTGGCCCCGTATCTGCATGTTATTCTGCAAATGTCGTCGAAAGACGATAGTCTTGCATGTGGAGAGAGTGAACAAAACATTTATTTGATGTTCTGCGCCAGAAAATTGGTGAATGATATTCTGGAGGTGCTAAGTTAGGGTGCCTCGAGCGTGCAGTGGAGGCTAACGAGCGCATCAAGTAACGTCACACGTGAGACATGGATGCCATCTGGCAGTTTTCTTGGAAAGCGTTGCGCATTCGAGACGGGCGTGCGCACCCGTCTCAGAGGTGATAAGGTGTAGAACGCAAGGCGACGGGTAGGTGCCACCACCGTGTCGTCTAAGCAAAGCGTTGGAAACACTCGCCTTTTCATGCAAGCGTTGGATGGTCAGCGCAGCGTGATAAACGCTACGGTGCTTAGAATTACTTATGTATGCCTTTTGTAGTAAAAGACGCACATGCAGAACATATACGTCTTGTTATGGTGCCTCAAACATGCGCAATAATTGCTTTTTAATTGGCAATCATCGCACAAGTATGAACGCTGAATTGTGAGCAACATTGGTGGGCGCTGCAGATGGGGTCGGCCGTTTGGGATAATGACTGCTGCTGTTTAGAGTACCCGGAACTGTTAAGGGTGGACAAATAGACAAATATACAGACAGACCAAAATTTCTGCGTCGAAAAAGCAGCGCCAGCCGGGTCCCGTTCTGTGTGTGCGTCCTGGCCTTTGAGGAGGGTAGTTGGGCTGGTGACTAGAGTAGTGCCTGCCGACGGATGACTGACGATGGTGGTGCGCCCGCCGCGGTCGAATGGTTCCTCTTTCCTTGATGCCCGCCTAAACTGCTGTTTGGGAACAAATACCGTTTCGTAGAATAAAAGCACTGCAGAACACGTCGCGGCGATAAATGCAATAATGGTATGCGATGGCCATATTAGTATAAATTTTGGACGACATTCGTATTGCAAATGATTACTTTTGTCTAATTTTTGTTGACAGAGGAGACACTTGTTTTTTGCACTATTCAGTGAAACATCATTGGTAAACGTGTGCTGTCTTCATATTCACGAAGTGGGGAAGTCTCTTATTTTTAAAAGTGTGCTGTATCCTTCATGTTGGCGAAGGGCCGTAGTGTCTTTATTTCCTACACACTATGTCCACTTTTCTGTCCGTTAGTACGCGCAATTTTTTGCAGTGCACAGTGTGTGAAACAGGACAAAAAATGACGTTTATTTTGGGCCTGCATGTCACAAGGTTGGAATTAAAAACAAAGGTTACAAGTAGAAAAAGAAACTTATTTTCTAGAGCGCAAGGACTATTGAACGACATTACAGACTAAATAAAACATCTGCACACGTAAGCCAATTGAAAGATCGAGAAACGGCCCTTCAGACTCGGCTCATGCGTGGCCGGCAACAGATTATATCTTATGAAAGTGCAAGGTTTAGCTGGAAACGAAAATTGCATCCGTCGCCAGAATTCCGCTCGTGCAGCAAAACGACGTGTTGTGTTCTGACCAGTGTTTCCCTGTGCAGTCAGCGTGGTAGTCGACATAGTGAGGGTTGGCGTTATAACCGGTAATAAAGAAAACGATTGACCGCGTATCTGCGTGCGTCACTGCAAATGTCGTCCGACAGGCGACTGTCTTCTGCCGGCCTTCTTTCGTGCGTAGCGTCACATTTGCAGTGCAGCCAAGAAACACTAGTGTCTCTAGAATTACGTATCTGTGTATTTTCTAGTAAAGCGACACACCACCTGATACTTACGTATTGATTGTTGCTTTTTGATCACAATGCTCACGAGTATGAACGCAGCCACCTGTACAAGATGGCTGGGCGTTGAGCAAGAGGTGAAACTTGGGCCTGGTGGCTGAATCAATTCTCGTGACAGACAGACAGAGCCAAATATTCTTAGTTCAAGTACCTTAAGAAATATTATCGGTTAAAAATATGGCGTGTGTGGTAGAACACTCGCGCAGGTCATAGAAAGGTGGAGAGTCCGAACTCTGCTATGTAAGATTTCTCTTTTTTTTTTGTAAGCAACTTTTTTTCTTTTTTTCAAGTGTCTCACGTGTTACCTTACTCTAATGGTAATTGTTTTGCGCCGCAAACACATTTTGGCGACACGTTCGCAGCTGCCGGTGCTGCGTACTTCGAAAGTGCCGCTGTTGGCGTTTCGAGAACGAAGCGTTCACGATCAGAAAATTATGCTATGTTGTTATCACTGAAACCTATGCAAGCTTGACATAATAAACTTACATCTACGGTGCCTACACGCTGAGCCACATGGTTACGAGCCAGCTATATTGCTTTGGGGCGTCGATGGTGAGATGCCGGCGCTAGATTGTACTCCGTCAGCGAGGACGGAGTGCCAGACCCCGTTAACGCCTCATCAGCACGAGAGTTGCATAGATTGGGTGCTCCACCTGAGTAGTAGAGCGCTCGCTGTATCTTTTACTTCTCCTTCACGGAAATAGTAAGTTCCGCGGCAAAATCTGGCATAATACCCTTACGAGTTAGAAACCTCTGCAAGAGTAATACAGTCGCTCTACTCTTGCAGTACTCCCTATCCTTCTGTGAGTGTAGGCCATTTTTGAAGACTTTACCATAGCGTCTGAGTGATTTTTTTTTATAATTCAGTCATACAAAGTTTCCGGCTTTCTCACTAAAAAACTCCATCTGACTCTTGGCCGATTCCCTACAGTGGGTATGAGCCATGTTTACTGTGAAAAAGTATTGCTAATGGAGAGCAGTTACAGTGATGAACTGGAACGACGATTATTTTCTGGTGAGTACATGGCGTCTGAAAAGGTGTTCGTAGCATTGAAGCCATCACGCAAACGAGTGTTTCTTTGACTGAAACGTCGTTGACTATAGACAGGCTGTGGTGTCATATGTTTTCCGGTTTTCATAAGATGTCATGATGTCTTCTTGTATGTACGCACTTCCTTGTTTTATCATTGTTTGCATCAAGCATCACTCTCTCTCGAGTAATTCCAATGAACCATGAGCTATTTTCGGAATGTTCACAACATTCATGAAAATTTCTGTTTTTGGCATCCGAAATCGCGAGAGTACACCGACAAAAATGCATCTACGAGATGTAGCTAAGGTGCCAAAATTACTTTATTCTTCCCCCTCCCCCATATATATATATTGCTAAAGTGAGTACTTTTGCATAGGAGAGTGCAGCGCTTCAACAATGACGCCGTGGTTAGCAGTATGCTGTCAGAGGCAGTGCAGCTACATTTTAGGTAAACTTTTCAAGTTTTATGAATGTAAAGTAATCGTGGAACTAACTGTTTACTACGTGTAATACTGGAAGACACGCTAGTATGTATGAATGAATAATAACTTATTTTAGCGCACACTGACTCACGGACAAATAGAGAGAACGACACCAGCACCAGCGCTGGTGTTGTTCTCTCTGTTTGCCGCCCGTCAGTGTGTGCGAAAATACGTTTTTATGTTTACTACGAGTAGCGTATAAATGGCATGTAGTTCTGTCATTGCGACAACCGTGTTTTAGAGCTCGGGTACTGACAATATGCCTGGTGGGGGGGGGGGGTGAATTGTGCTGCATGTATGCTTCTGCGTGCGGGGGTATATATTTATCACTCCGACAAAGGCTGCTCCCACGGCCGAAACCTCAGTCTGTCTTTTCCAAAAAGAGGTTTTCTACGTGCTTGACCTATATATATATATATATATATATATATATATATATATATATATATATATATATATATATATATATATATATATATATATATATATATATTGGTGCAAACAAACAAATTTTGTTAAACTTCACATCATGAAAAAAATGGGCAGATCCCACGTGAAGTGGAATTCGAGGATATGCGAAGCACGAATGAGGAAGGTTGATATGTCACTTTAAAATCAGCACAACCTTACGAGATGGACGCAAGTTATGCAGTACATGACTTCTATGTCACGATTACTATGTTTACACCTGGCATTTGTGCTCGTTGTTCATACGCATCAAGTAATACCAGCATTGGTACAAGTGAAGGTAGCGAAACGGCCCCGAGTATGCTATAGGCGTAGCATGTAGTCATGTGTTACTTGACAGGCATGTCATGATTATCATGCTTGGACGTGCCATCCACCATCGCTGTCTATTCCCGTCACGTGATGCCAAATTTGGTATATGTGGGGCTAGCGGAACGGCCGCAAGCGTGCTATGAGCGCAGCATGTAGCCATGTTTTACATGACACGCATAACACGATTGTCATGTTTGGACGTGTCATTTACCTTCGTCGTTCATTCACGTCACGTAATACCAAATTTGGTATAAGTGGAGAATGAGCAAAACGGCGGCGAGCACGCTAAGCATAGCATGTATTAATGTATAACATGACGCATATCATAATTATTATGTTTGCACCAATTATATAATTTCGTCATTCATTAACGTCACGTAACAACAGGTGTGGTATATGTGGAGCTAGTGAAACCACCGCGACCGCACTATGAGCGTAGCACGCAGTCATGTTTTACATAACACGCATGCCATGTTTTACATAACACGCATGCTAGGGCGTGTCACATACCTTCGTCATCCGTTCGCGTCACGTCATACCAAATTTAGTATATGTGAAGCTAGCGAAATGGCCGTGAGTGCATCATGAGCGAGGCGTGTAGTCATGATTTACATTACATGCATGTCATGATTCCCACGTTAGAGTCTGCCACTGATGTTCGCCATGAAGTCATGTCATACAACAGCAATTTATCAAAATGTGAACGAAACCACCACAAAAGAAGCAAAACTATGAATTGTAAGTCACGTTATCCATGATATACATATGATTTTTTATGTTATGACTAGTGACTTATGCTCGTCATACATTCGTGTTATGCCATACTAATTTTGGTATCGCTCCCAGTATCCAAACGGCCAGGAAAGCTAAAAGTCGTAGGTGGCTAGACAGATGTTTCAAAAACTGGATAGCCGCACTGCAACCGGAATTGGCGTTTCATGTCCATTAGGGTCTCTTTGAAAAGTAGTTTCGATAGCTGGCGTGGCTTTGTAGTAGAATACTTAATTGCCACGAAAAATGCTCGGGCTCTATTCCTGCTGGGACCTTGACATTTATTTTTGGAATTTGTCGGGTCAACGCTGCCGACGTCAGCTTTTTTAAACTCTCATGCATTAAAATTACCCATGTGTGTTCTTACCATTCCTAGGTAGATATAGTGTGAATCTCTTTTGGCACATACGCGCATATCAGTGGCACATACCCGTCCGCGGGTATGTGCCACTGTCTGGCGGAAAGTGTTAGACGATGTTCGCGACGAGATTGCGACATTATTTCTATTATGACCAGCGAGTCGTATTTGTCCAACAATCTTACCGGCTTCATAGATAGATAGATAGATAGATAGATAGATAGATAGATAGATAGATAGATAGATAGATAGATAGATAGATAGATAGATAGATAGATAGATAGATAGATAGATAGATAGATAGATAGATAGATAGATAGATAGATAGATAGATAGATAGATAGATAGATAGATAGATAGATAGATAGATAGATAGATAGATAGATAGATAGATAGATAGATAGATAGATAGATAGATAGATAGATAGATAGATAGATAGATAGATAGATAGATAGATAGATAGATAGATAGATAGATAGATAGATAGATAGATAGATAGATAGATAGATAGATAGATAGATAGATAGATGGATAGATAGATAGATAGATAGATAGATAGATAGATAGATAGATAGATGGATGGATGGATGGATGGATGGATGGATGGATGGATGGATGGATGGATGGATGGATGGATGGATGGATGGATGGATGGATGGATGGATGGATGGATGGATGGATGGATGGATGGATGGATGGATGGATGGATACGCTCAATGTTGCCGAAGTTCGCTAAGAAATGCTCCGCATTTAAAAGGTAGAGTGTGCAGACACCGACACAAGAGAAGCCAATCATAACAGGATTTAACGTCCCAAAACCACCATGTGATTATGAGACACCGTAGTGGAGGGATCCGGAAATTTTGATGCGCTTCGGTCCTTCAACGTGCACCTAAATCTAAGCACACGGGTCTCAAAAATTTTCGTTTTCACCTCCATCGAAAATGCGGTCTCCGCGGTTGGCATTCGTCCTCGCGACATGCGGGCAGCAGCCGAGTGCCTTAGCCACTAGACCACTGCGGCTGGTGAGCAGCGAACCAGATAACATATACGTCGACTCTAAACACTAATTACTTTGTGTAGAGGAAGACAAGGTAAACACAAAGTTCATCTGCGCGTGTTCAAAAATGATAGTACCATCTGTGAATCAGCCACACAAGTGTGTCTACGCGAGATATCTTGGATCTGGAGACACGTCATCCTCCAGCTCGCCCATTACACAGGACTCTTGAAAATAACATTTATAAAAAGTATATTGGTAAGCCTATATGGAAGATATAGCATGCGACTCGTTGCTCATCTTGAGTAACTCGGCCTATTTATTCCCTTTAGTTCAGTTGTGTCACTAGGTTCAATTGAACACTTCCTAGATTTTCGTTATCGAGTATGTCTCATTTCCTTAGAAACAGTCAATGGAGCGGTTTCTATTGAGCGTTCCTATACGTTCTTCGCTTGCCGAGACTATGGAGAAGTGTGCAAGACGTATTTTTAATGATTTCGTGGCTTGCTTGTATAACTGGCCCGTCATTTTCTTATTCGCGTTTAAGACGAACGACGTCCAAACAACGTGGTGGAAAAGGTAGAGAGCTGCGTGAAAAATTATGTCGTAAATACCAACGGAAGTGCGTAAGTCGGCTTTCAGCGCTGACATAATGCCTGTCAAATAACACTATGGTGGACTCATATATTCAGTATCGCAGAACTCAGATGGCTGCTTGATGTGCGCTATCTATAGGCTGCGAGATCGACTGACGTGCGCTATCTATAGGCTGCGAGATCGAGGGAAGTGGCCGCCTGGCGGCAACTGGCTGAAGCGCGCAAGTGCGTATACGGCCGGGCTAGACTGCACCTGCACGCTCCTTTCTCACGGCCTTCGCAGCGGGTGTAGTACGGTGTTGGTAGTGCATGCCTCTCGCCACTCCTTTGAAGCGGGCGCTGTGACGGTGCTATCTTCTGCACTCCGTACAGCGCGCGAACACGTGAGTTCGGGCGCGCTTCTCCACTCACCGCACGTTGAAAAACAAGTTGCCTAATAGTTGAAGGCAAAGGATTGGTCTTTTTTTTTACTTTTTTAAAGGCGCTAGGTGCGTCGAGCTCAGGTTTATTGAAAAATATGTAAATGTAAGAGTCCAATGTACAGCTCTCCGCCACCAAACGTGTAGACATTCTGAGGTCTGAAAATAAATATTTATTGCTCATAATCACTGGCAATAGTTGAAAACTTTCAAATAAAAACTTTGCTGGTCTTCACAAATGCCTTGTTCGCAGCCTAAATTGCTTCCTAGTCGGCTTGTGTGTGTAGGTGGAAGGCTTGTCATTTGCGTCCGTCTGTTGTTTTGTGTGGTTGAGGAGAATAATTGTTATGAATTTTTTGGTAATGAGATTAGCGGATCGGCGGGAGTGGCTGGCGTGAACGCTTTCAGAGTAGCTTAAGATGGGAGCGCGTTGCAAGTAGGGCTGGACTTGTGTTTGCAAAACTTCTACCTCATTTCTGCGTGGCAAGTGCTCAGAGGCCTTATCGAAAAAGACCACCATCTTGTCCAAAAGAGCTAGAAACTCAGGCCTCGGGTAGTGTAGTTCGCCCCTCTCTTGTGCTTGCAGCACCTTGTACAGCTCATGCTGTTTGTTGTTGGTCGTCAACAGCACAGCGCAAGATTCACATGCGAATTGTGTAATAAGCTTGGCGATGTAACCGCCGAGGTATGTTAAGCCGGAGAAGGTAGATAGATGGAGACGGACAAGCCTCGTACTCCAACAAAGACCTCAGGTCCTTATCAAGTATATTCGATATCATCGCAGCCTCTTCCTCAACTTCCATGTTTGATAACTTGACTTCTTTTGGTCTTGGGATGTGCAACTTAACGATGTGGTCCAGAGCGGTCGTGACTGCTCTAGCATCCAGCAGGTCATTTCCACCACACATTGACCGCACCCTTCAGAAGATTGCTTCGATGGGGTCACTCTTCAATTTCTTTGCCAGGACATACCTGAAGCCTTGCTTCAGGAGGAATTCTGTTGTTTCCAACGTTGAGCTCGTTGTAAAAAGCAAGACTTCGTACGTCTCGTTGGTGTAGCCAGCTCTCCCTGATGCGATGGAGCTCTTCTGTATTTTTTCCACATATGAGATAAACTCATCCTTCAGCCGCAGTAGGTGATTGTCATCACTCCTAAAAATGTGAGCTTTGTGGCCGCTTCCATTGAATGAAGTGTCATGAATGTAAAACCACTTATTCATGGACTTCATGAAAATAAAACGGTTGAACTTGGTCCCTTCAAATCTCTGGCAGAATCCGTGGAATTTCGCTGAAGGTTCTCTACGGCTACAGACACTTGAGGGGCGAAAACTTGAACTGCTCGCAGCATATTAATTTTGTCCGAGTTGGAAGGGTAGGCATGTTTCCTCGTCGAATTTCGGGTCAGCTTCATAGTCTTGTGTATATATACCTATATACCTCTGAAGAGTGCACTTTGCTAACAGTGTCACAATTCCCGAAGTGTGAGCGTGATCATAGCCTTTTGGGGACAGAAAGCGCCATATCACACACTCCCTAACAACTTCTTCTGGGTATGCTGTATGCTTATCTCCGTAACATTCTATTTGATGCAAAATAAACGCAGCCTTTTTTCTCTCCTTTCTGTGCATCTGTTGCGATTTTCTTAACGCACGCATGGTGCCTGCTTTCGCGATAATATGCAGACGCCTTTTCCCCTTCTTTCAACAACTGCTGTACCTTCTCACATTTCTAACGATGGTACGACACGTGGGAGCGTAATCTTCCTATCATAGCCAGCTATCGACGCGCGCGATGAGCGTTGCTGTTAATTGTTTGCGTACAAACGCTCACTGCTTCTTGTTCAGTGAAAGCATCTTGTGAAGCCGTAACACCCAGGTCTGGTTCGTTGGTCTCCACTTTTTACTTCTTTGATGTTTGGCGTAGGGGTGAAGTTCGTGAAGCAGGTTCTTTGCAGGGCTTCTTTGCACTTGGTTTCATGTAGGAAGGATAGTCCTCGAGTGAGTGTGGGTGAAAAGTCAGGAAGAAGTTTCCGATGTGGCACCCAGGCACATAGTCTACATTGTGGAAGTATCTGCTGCATACGACAGTCGCTGCAGACTTGTCGTTGATAATGAGGTTATCTCTCGCAAATATTTTTTGCCATTTAGCGCGCAGTTCAGCATTGCTTGGGAATTGGTGAAAAGAAATAACGAGTGTTTTCCCCAAATTGGACTTGCAATACAGCACACAATACATTATCGCACATCTAATGTATATATCCATACGTACTGCTTGTACTGAAGGTTGTACGATCGTCTTCCTGAGTCAGAAAATCACTGCAGGCTGAACACTGAGAAAAGGTCTTTACAAAATGCAGCCGCGGTGGGAAAATCACAGAATAAAGCAAGTCTCACTAGAGGGAAAAGAAATCGGTACAAACTTGCTTGTAGAGCAACAAGGAAACTTTAAAAACTGTTTACCTGTCGAAAAGTTGGAATCTCAGTTTCTCTTCCCTAACATGTTCTTCCACGAACTCTAAGTATAAGGCAGAAATGATTTGCACTGGAGATTTGAGTTCGAAAGCAAGCGGCTTGCGAGTGTACGCAGCTGCATTCGTCACATTATTCATGGATGAGGCCTGCAGTACGAAGGAACGCAAAAGAGCTCGGGGTCTCCGGAATTAATGTTTACAGGTGGTGTTAACACCTTGGCAATACACGCCACTCCTTCAAGGCATGCCGTCCGAAGGGGTTATTCGGCAGCAAAAGTCCAATTTTTTTACTTATATTTTAACCGTTAGAGATACAAGTCACGTACGTGTTTCAAAAAGCTGTCTTGCAGCAGACTGCCGCTTTCAGCCCTAAAACCACTACAGATGTATTTGTAAAAATAAATACATAGAAAATAGATAGCAAAGGGAAGGTGTGCTCTTCGTTTCCGTAAGTGACCTCACTTAAATGCGGCCTCGTTATTGAATGAGAGCAAGTGCCAAAGGTGTTTGGTGCTCGCCGCTTGCAGAACATATGCAGTGTTGTTTATCTCTCTATACACCCTTTTTACTCGATATTTTTTTACACTGTACTACACTCTAAATAAATCGAGTGAAAATGGTGTCTTTTTGTCCCACAACAATAATCGTCATCAGGCTTGCGTACGCTTCCTATCTTGAAAACTCGGCGCTGGCCACTTTCCTATCGAGAATGCAATGTAACCCTGATAATGGGCATGTCGATCGTGACCGGAATGTACCGGGCGCGGGGCGATAGCGCAAGGATGGAACGCAATATAGATGACGATTATCGTTGTGGGACAAAAAAACACCCTTTTTACTCGCTCTTTTTTAGAGTGTATAGGCGTCGTCTGCTGGAGAGTTAGAGTACCTCGATGCCTGCTAAGGGAGTAGGAGAAGAGCGCCGCGTCACGGCGCACGGTGGAACTTCTACAATTACATTTTTCGATGGGGCGCACGCCGAATAAAACGGCCGGAGAAACACCGCCGCACGCGCCCGATTCAGGCAGCCGTGGTGTGGATTGCTCCGTGCGTCGTCTGCTAGCTACGTCGTGCTTCCATGTTCGCGTACGTCATGCACGTTCTCAAAAGGTGGTTTGTCTGGTCATGTCAGCGCGAGTGTAACTGCTTGTACGTATGCCTGACATGACGTATGAAAGAATTTGGTCTTGCTCGGCTGCTGATGCATTGTAAGATCAGCGAATACAACTTTCCCTCTGGGAACACTGTTTATTGTCGTCGTACCCTCCATTCACCAGAATAGTTTCGAAGTAAATGTCGCTTGATGCTTCAAGTGCATTGTAAAAGGATACTGGCAACTCCCAAACCTGAGGGCTAATAAAGGGTAAATGGACAGTGTTTTAGCGACTTTGTTGATTGTAAACAAAAACGAGGCTCTAGGGCGCGCAATCGTGCGCTGTTGGTACGTGCACAACTACATGGCACTGTAATTTATCGGTTATACCAGAAGCCTTAGTTTCGTTGATCAGGCCGTGGTACCACTATATAGAGATATTACTATTACATGAACTGTCGGACACTTCCGTACTTAGTTGCTGTGTGCAATCGTGTGCTCAGAATTAACAACGCTTCAAAGAGCCCTGACGTTTAAGATTAATTCAGACGGCATGACTTACATTTAATGTTGTATAAATTCACTGGAGATATCACCTTTATTTACAGCGATTGTGTTTTCCGATGGAGGCGGAAATGTTGTAGGCCCGTGTGCTCAGATTTGGGTGCACGTTAAAGAACCCTAGGTGGTTGAAATTTCCGGAGCCCTCCACTACGGCGTCTCTCATAATCATATGGTGGTTTTGGGACGTTAAACACAACATATCAATCAATCAATTGTGTGGAATTATTATTGACCGACGGAATGCAGCGGTAACTTTTCGTTTCAAAAAAAAAATGCTTGTCCCATAAAATAACCGCACCTTCGTTGTAGCACTGTCATGACCGTAATCCATCGATCAAAGCTTTCTGTTGGACTCTTACAAGGATTTTATATCTACTGGTGCAAGAACATGTGCGTACACGTGGTAAACGCGATGTATAACGCAAAGAGCTGTCAGCCCCTAAGCTTTCTTGACTACATCTTTTCGACAGTGCCACATTTCATGGTGAACAGAATGAGAAAAAAATATGAATGTGCGTATAAGTGCGAGTGGTGCTACTGAACTCGATCATCGCACAGATATTCGGGCTTTCTACATTATTTCTTTCTTTTTTTATGCAGGTGATAAAGAAGAAAGTAAATTGTTCAGTCACGCCACAGCAGTGCGTAACAGGTGAAACGCAAGCTAAGCACGTACAAACAACACAGTGAAAGCGTGATTTAGTGCGAAAGTGCGAAGACAGTCACCCAGGGTGAGCATCCCTTTGAAAGTGATGATGATGTGTGGTGTTTGATTGGATTGATTTGTGGGGTTTAACGTCCCAAAACCACCATATGATTATGAGAGACGCCGTAGTGTAGGACCCCGGAAATTTTGACCAACTGGGGTTCTTTAACGTGCACCCAAGTCTGAGCATGCGGGCCTATAACAATTTCACCTCCATCGGAAATGCAGCCACCGCAGCCGGGATTTGATCCCGCGACCTGCCGTTCAGCAGCCAAGTACCTTAGCTACTGGACCACCGCGGCGGGGCTGCCTTTGAAAGTCAGAATGCGCTTTACTCACTGGTAATGGTAACGTTGCACAGGCTTCGTGCACCTATTCAGTAGATGTGAGCATAGATATTACCAGTAAACTGCGGTCAACGCATTGCACTTGCCAACAACGCCTCATACCGGTCGCAACGAAGCGCCGCTTCGTGTATTTGCATACTCGCCGCCAACCGCCTATCCACACCTCGGCGGGGACGGTGCTGCCACCTATCGCTTTTTTTTTTTTTTTTTGCACGTCTGCTGGATTTGTTCTGTGGATGAAATCAATTGAATGTTTTGCAACCATGTGAGTGCAGGGAAGTGAGTCGAAAAGTCTATTTATTTATTTATTTATTTATTTATTCATTTATTTATTTATTCATTCATTCATTTTACCATATAAAGCCAACTTAGAGATAACCATGAAAAAAAAAACAACCTTATTAGGCGCCTCTGATTACACTCTAAGACATCTTGGCTGACAAAACCTATGCTTCAAATGAAATATTTTTTTTACCATAACTGCGCTCAACTAATTCGCAAGCTAGGAAACTTTAAAAAATGTCTCCAAGTAACTAAAGGCGACTACGATCAGTACGCTATTTGCCATGCCTGCGCGAATTGTACCAAATTATTTTCCCCTTTTTTTAATTGTTGTTTCGAGTGATGTGAAACTCGCTCTAAAAAGTATGATTGGGAAAGACATTGGCTCTTCAATTTAAACCAAATGTTTAGAGGAAAGATACAGCAATTGCGTTACCACCATGCAGGGCTACCTTAGCGCATAGCCATAATATTGTAAACAGCACTTGGCAAACTGTCATAAATTCATCCTGTCTTCTCTTAGAACCATTTACCTACGCAGAATAGCCAGTCGATCTTAGAATGCGCTAAGCTAACTTCCTTTCCAGCCTTTGTTTCGCTTCCCCTTTTCAGCAAATTGGCATCGTCACTGCCAGAAAAAAAAATTGGCAGATTCCACGTACAGTGGGAACCAATTATATGCGAAGCACGAATGAGAAATGTTGATATGTCACTTTGAAATCAGCGCAACGTTATGAGGTGTGGAGGTAAATGATGTCGTACATGAGTTCCGTGTCATGACTATCATGTTTGGACGTGTCGTTTACCTTCGTCATCTATTCACGACAAGTGGTACCAAATTTAATATATGTGGAGCTAGCGAAACGACCACGAGCACCTTTTATGAGCGTGGTATGTTGTCATGTTCTTACATCAAACGCATGCCAGGATTATCATGTTTACATCAGTCATGGACTTTCGTCATCCATTGACGTCACGTAACACCAAGTTTGGTATATGTGGAGCTAGCAAAACGGCCGCGAGCGCATCATGAAGGGCCCAATATATTCCAATGTAGCGTTGACGCGTGCACACGCTGGGCACAGCGACGCTACGTTAGCAAAACGCGAGCACTCTATAGTCTGAGGTCAGGCGCGACCGACGCCACCAGCATCCGTCGGTGTGGCCCGACGGCAGGCGGCGTGAAATGAGACATGCTGCATTTCGCGCCGATGCGTTACCCAGACAACACTGCGTCTCCCTCTTTTCGTGACGGAGGTACGTCGGACGCGCTGAAAGGCGCATGCGTCAAATCAATGCAACGTGGCGTGCACCTGCGAGCATATGGCAGGACCAGTGCCGGGCTCGGCAACGCCGGCCTGACTCGATAAAATGAACGCCGGTGCGCACGCGCACCACGTCACGTCGAAATTTAATTCACCTTGACTGTGGCATGTAGTCATGTTCACATATGACACGCATCTCACGATTATCATGTTTGCACCAGTCACATACCTTCGTCATCCATTAACGTCACGTATTACCAAATTTGGCATATGTAAAGCTAGCGAAACGTCCGCGAGCGCATCATGAGTGTGGCATGTAATCATGTTGTTACATGACACACATCTCATAATTATCATGTTTGCACCAGTCACATACCTTCGTCATCATTGACGTACCGCAATACCAAATCTGGTATATGGCGCAAGCGAAACGCCCGCGAGTGCATCATGAGCTTGGCATGTAGTCATGTTGTTACATGACATGCATGTCATTATTTTTATGTTAGGGTCTGTCGCTTGTGTTCGCCATGGAATCATGTCATACCATACTAGTTTTGCAACATGTCATGTTAACAAAACCACTGCAAGCTGAGCCGCAAGACCATGAAATGTAAATCATGACACTCATGACATGCATGTCATGATTTTCATGTTATGACTAGTCAGATATGTTATTTATACAGTCATGTTACGCCATGCCAAGTTTCGTATTGATACCATTATCGAAATGGCCAGGAGAGCTAAAAGTCGTAGGTGGATAGATAGATGGATACGCGCAAAGTCGCCGAAGTTCGCTAAGAAATGGTCCACATTTAAAAAATGCACGAGAAAGCGAGATAGAACCTACTTTTATTTTGAGCAAGTGCACTGTGCACTCAAGGTGGGCGGGCTCCTCATTCTAGGTAGCTACGGGCCCTCGCCAACTCCCGCGCCCGTCGAACCAGGCTTCACTAATTCTTCAGGCCTCGGTCCAATAACTTGGCCTCCCACTCTTCTTCAGCTAGTGTAGTGGTTCCAGGGCTTTTGCCTGCATCCCCATCCTATAGCATGTAGGCGTCCGGAACCTGTGCAGTACTTGCAGATAGATGTACGAGTGCTCAGTCGGAACAAAAAAAAAATTGTTCCCTGCAGTAAACAGGCTATATCGAGCATACAGCAGGAGCTGCTGCATATTTTTTGGTTGCATAAAAAAGTAAGGAAACCAAAATTTAAAGTTTAAGTCTTAGTCGGAAAGTGTTTTGTTTACTTATTTATTCAAAATGGCTTAAAGGCTCAATAAAGGGCATCGAGTATATCTACATTGCAAAAAATACAGACAAAAAGTAAAAAAGAACAAAGAAACAAAGAAAACAAGTGATAAATAGCAAAGTGCCGCAAAATGTAAAACGCAACAAAATCTGGTTATCGCGAAAAGCTTCTAAATTATATGTGGATACAATGTGATCTGGAAAGCCGTTCCAACGTGCTATGGTTCGAGGGAACGGGGATGAGTTGCCTGTGTGTAACCATGAGTGCGCACGAAACTACGTGCGCTGTGAAGGTGTCTAGATGTGCGCTGAGGAAGATGAAGCGGTAAACAGTGGAATTTGTTACTGTGTATGTACCGATAAAATAAACATAAAAGGGCAATGAAGTGGCGTCGATCCAGTGAAATAAGTGCAGGGTCTTGTTTTGTTAGGGTGATGCATCAATGATAGTTGTACTTACCAGCGATGAATCTCGCTACCCCATTCTGGACGTCTTCTAACGCACGGACAAGGTAATATCGATGTGGTGACCATGTGGATGATGCATACTCTGAGGATACACACATTCCATTATGCCCCTTTGGAACTATCGTGGCTACAGCGTAATATCAGCAGCAAAAGTTAACGTGACGCGAAATGCTCGATAAAGCTTAATTTCCGCTTTGTCTGGGAATGTAATTTTCAAATGAATGTTTCATACTCCACTTGGTATTCCGACCAATACAGTCACCAGCTTGATTACAAGCGTTAAGCACTGCTATAGCAGAAATTCGCATTTATGGTGGATTCAACGTCCCGCAAACTTTTGCTGTTTGTAGTATACTACTTTTACACACTGGGCGCCTCGCTTTGATACATCCAAGAGCCGGGGTGAAGCCCCGCGCTGCACTTATAAAATATCGGCCTCTGTATGCTTACCAGCTATCATCCACTATGACCATTCGCGCCGGCGTCTCTTGTTTTCTTCTGTCATTTCCTGGCATGAGTCGCAACATCGAGACAGTCGAGATTCACCTAATATAGTGAAGAAAAAAAGCCTTCAAGCAACAATGTGCAGATACTGATACCAAACGCATGTTGTCATACTATAATAAAAAACCTTCAATTATTCATAAAGCTGCAGTAATGGCAGAGAAGATTCTTTTTAATTGCACACACTCGCACGCACACACACGCACGCGTATGCACGAACTATAATGCGAAGTGGAAACCTCCGCACAATTTCATTTCAGATGCTGGTGTGTGCTCCTAAAGAATCTGCGAAACATGTGTATTTCTCTTCCGCGTGGAAATGGTACTTGCAAGACATCGCAGAAGCGTTTTATGTAGGATTTGCCACCACGCTTACCTATATGCAGTAGCTGACTGCACCCAGTCGCCGTAGATTTCCCGAACACTTTGAAATGAAGTTGTGGCCCGAATGGTACGCAGCTGTCGGCGACCGCAGTTCTTTGTATGTGCACAAAGTAAAACATCAAGAAACAGCCGGATTTAGAGATTGCAAACTGCCGAAGCACGCCACTCAAAATTTTTCGCGTGAGGTTGTTTGCCTCTTCTGATGCAAGATAACTTATAAGAAAAGGGAGAAAAACAAGGATCGCGCAAGAAAAGCGCCATTTATTTCACAGATGGCCAGTCGTATCGTGAATAAAGCTGCAACGTTTACTTGACGAGTGCATTCAGGAGTCCGAGTCTTTAGATATTTACTCATGCTCTCATCAGGCAACAAAGAACTAAACGAAATCAATAAAAAACTAAAGTAACTTGCTTTCCTCAGGTGTGTCGCGGGAAAAATGTGCGTTATTTGATCTAGCACGTGAAAAGAACGATGCGTCAAATCATTATTTCCCCGTGCTTAGCAGGCGTCGGAGGTCGAGGCTACCGAGCTGCACGTACGCTCCATGTTGTGCGCTACAATTACGCTAGCGTCCAATTAGTGTCCTGACCCGCTTACATAACAGGCTTCGCGCACGGCACTGTGCACGCCCCTGCATTGTTCTACGTCCGCGCGACGCGTCACCGCGCCGGTTTAGGCTGTTCTCGGCAGGCAACCTCGAATCGCGTCTTTTCCTCGGTGATCGCCGAGGGGCAGCACTGTGATCGCGGCAGCGCACGCGTAACCGGAGGCGTTTCTTCCCTTAGCGCTCGGGAAAGACGTCCGAGAAGCGGTGGGAGAGGCGCCCTCGATACTAAATACTCGGGCGCGCGTTCTCCGCCGCCGACTCGCGGCGTCATCATCCTTCAGGACAGCGCCGCTGAGTGTGGACAAAGAGGAGCAGCCAGCGCCGACCGCTCCACAAGTGGACCGGCTGTCTTTGTCTCCTGACAGCTTTCTTTTTGCCCGCTCAGCTGAGCGCCGCGCTAGTCGGCCGACGGCGCACGAAATGTGCGATGCGGCACCGACAGATGGCGCTGAATCAAAGCGCCTCGAGCTGAAACCAGTTTGCATGGCGCCTAGGCGCGGCGGCGGTACCGTTTTCAAAGCCACAGATGCCACCGCACGTGCAGGAGGGTCCGTGGCGGTGGACTCGGCGGCCCGCTCCACCATGAGCAAGACGTTCCACCGGCGATCGACGGCCGCCTGCGGCCTGGTGGTGCTCATGCTGCTGCTGTGCTCTGTCGGTCTTCTCATTGCTTTCCTTAAGGGACACCAGCAGCAGACGCGAGACGCTCACATGCGCCAGGGGGCGACGCCACGACGCGGGGTAAACAACGACGGCGGCAACTTTCCAAGTCGCCGAACGACCCAGCCACCGTCGACTACGACGACGCCCAGGCCACCGCTGCAGACAACCACTGTAGAGCCACCCAAGCCGAAGCTGGACTTCAGGCTACCCGCGCACGTAGTGCCGCTCGCGTATGATCTGATGCTCGAGCCTCATCTGAGCAGGGACACGTTCGACGGCGAAGTGTGGATCATGGTAAACGCGACGCGACCTGTGAACCGTTTCGTCGTTCATGTCTTCCGGCTGACTGTCGATGAGACCGAGGTGCTGTTTGAGGACGGCAGCCCACTGAGCACGGGGCCACCGTTCGAAGACGACCTAAATGAGTTCTTCGTGGTACCTGTCGCCGACAAGCCTGGTCCCGCGGGTCTCTACCGCCTGCATTTCAAGTTCAGGGGCTCGTTGGTTGGTGGCATCGTAGGTTTCTACAAGAGCAGCTACAAGATCGACAACGAGATCAGGTGAGTGACAATATGTGCAATCGTATGTGATCGACAGGAAGCTGGCAGTTCAACGGCCAGCTCTCTGTTGCCCGCGCACGTGTGAACGACCGCTCAAGTCTCACGCTTGCTGTCATTTACCGCTGATCTTCTGCATTGTTTCATGATCGTGGGATCAAAGCTGTGAAAGTGATCTTGAAGGTTCTTACAAGAGTCGCACTATAAAACGCAGTACGGATGAAGTTCGTGATTTGTTTGGCTCCGTAAAGAATAATGTCGTTGTTTTCGAGCGTGAATGTGAACTCTTTTGGGGAAATGAAGCCCGAGGAAAACAAAGCGATCAAAAAAAAAAGATAAGACACAAATCGGTCAGCAAGTCGAACAAAATTTCATTCCGGAGCCCTAAGGCTGAGGTTCCCCTCGCTCACCCTCATTGAACTTCACGAGGTAAGAGCGTTCGTCAGTGCACCGCTAAAGCATTTATCTTGTTTCGAGTATGGTTGCCTCAAAATAGCCTGTAAAAATTCCTACGTAAATAAAAACGGAAACTCCAACAGCATCAGCGTCATCTTCTGACGCCGCTTTACCTACCGCGGAATCAGCCGAGACTATGACCTCTTACCGTTTAACTTACCTGTGGTACCTTTTTTTCTCTTTCTCTTTAATTTTTTATTATATCTCTGTTTCAACATACTTATTTTTCAGCCTCTAGTTTTCTTAGTGTTATCTGCTCTTACCGGTCTGGAAGCGTTCATTTGAGGAAGTTGCACGGCCTTCGGATGCTCGCTGCGTACGAGTTGACTAGCGAACGAGTTTAGCTATGTAGGCGAAACAACCAAAGCATTTATTCTGAGCCAACATTTTCAGTGCCCCGTATTAGGCAGCAGCGCACAAAGCATATTAGCTATGCGATGCTCGTTTATCGTTTTTCCCTCTCTTATGAAACATGAAGCGCAGGAATAACTACGGCCTTAATTCATCAACGACGTCAGCAATAACTGCCGCTTAATCTATCAACCACCAAGCGCAACTCGAAAGATAATGCAGGATGTGATAATGGAGGAAGTGATGTGATAATGAGGGTGCACACCATTAACAACATATGCGTTACTCGACCTGTGCTATATTTCGCATTTTGCGTGCAGGCGCTGAGCTTGCCCACTTGTGAAAACGCAGTCTCGAAAAACTTCCTACAATACCGCACGAAGCTGCTCAACTTTTGTATAACAGCAGTTTTCGCAACTAAACTCTGAGAAAAAGAAGACTGGTTATAGAACGTATAGCATGGTGCACGTGAAACGCTTGTCAAGGCAATTGTAGCTTGTGTAGTTGTGTAGCTTGGCAATTGTAGTTTGTGAAATAGCTCAACTTTGTGCTCATCTTTCACTCATTCTTCATACGAAGGTAATATCCGTGATGATTCGCTGCTATGTCAATTAGTATTCCCCTTTTCCTTTGTTATACTCTAAATGGCGTGTGGAGATAATGAGTAAGTTGATTTCCATTTTTACAAAAACCGAAGTCTCGATTTAGCAGCCAATTCTGTCATTCGGCGAATAGGAGAACTATTACTGTTCATAAAATTCTTTGTCGCTATTCCTGTAATACCGCTTTTTGCTACTTTCACCCTTTCAAAGATATAAGTGTTCCGAATACATACGTGCACTTACTGCCTTATGTGCATTTCTTTCTGCGTGAGGGGAGCTTAAAATGTCTTCAAGATTTCCGATTATACCTAAACCCTGATATGACTAACTTGACTGATAGATATGCAGGGTTTAACGTGCCAAAACCACCATGTTATGAGAGACGTTGTAGTGGAGGGCTCCAGATGACTAACTTCAGTATAACAAAATCCTTGATATAGCGATGTATTTCTCGTTTGAAAACTACATATTCATGCAACACTATTTAAAGGGGAGCATATTCGATCTCCAGCCACTTATAGTCCCAACTTTCTGAAGTTAGAAATTTAAAAACTGTAAACTGACACCATGTTCCGGGACCCGTTCGGTTCTTTTTTCAGGGGTGACTATTCGGCCGGCTTCGAAGCTAGCGACTTTTTTTGGCGGAGAGAGGCACACCATCATGTTAATCATATGAAAGGAACAGATGGTGCCATTTTCATGCATGAAAGATCAAAAAGGGTCAAACCGGCGGCATTGGAATGTTGTTTAAATAATATCTACTTTGAAGGTGAAATTGAAACTGTAGCAGCACATCATTGCTTCGAAAACGACGGTATTATTGATTCCGGTGCTGGATTTTCAGGGTTGGTCTTCCTAGGCACCCATATCTATCAATAAATCATGTTAAACACAAAATCAGAAGAATCGCGCGAAAATTATCTGAGAAAAAAATTTGCATTTATTGAAGATTGCGGCTAACGAAAAATCACAGATTTGCGTAAAGGCGAAGCAATGAATGCAATAGCAACGAATCGGAAGGTCACGCGCAGAATGGCAATCAGATCAAAACGCGGGGCTGATCAAAATCAGCCCCGCGTTTTCCACGCACAAAAAACGCACGAAACGTTCTCACAGGTACAGATTAACGCGAATAAGCGTCTCAGTTGTTACGCTGTGTCTGAAAAGCGCGCCTTTTTCGTAAATGGAGGCTGTGCAACGATTGCAGTGACCTTTCTGGGCCCGGTAATTACAACAGAATCATTCTGGTGAAAGCCCAAGGCCAGCCGATACGCACGATTGTCTGCACCGCTAGACAATCGTGGGCGTTAGCGTCCACCCAGCTTCCTCTCCACAGGGCAAAGTACGCGTGGGAGATAAGAGCGCGCGCGACCGCATTGCGACGATGTAGTGACGCGCGCTCATTGCAACATCTTGCTGGTAATGCTGAAAACACGACAGTTCCCCCCGAGATACCCGTAACCAGTGGTAAGTAGTAGATATAAGTAGCTTGCCGTTTGAGCGTTGCAGGAGGTGTTCCTTCGTGGCTCAGTGGTTAACGCCTCGTGCTCACACTGCAGAGATCCCAGGTTCGATTCCGCCCGCTGGGGTCTTTTTCACAAATATTTTTCTTTCTTGCGTTTTCATATATATAGATACGTATATATATGCGGAGAGTGACGGCGACGCCGACGTCATATACATGTATATGGAAACGCAAGAAAGAAAAATAATTCAGAAAACAACTCCGGCACGCTAAATCGAACATGGCACGACGTCACTCACCATATATATATATATATATATATATATATATATATATATATATATATATATATATATACACGCAAGAAGGAAAAATAATTCAGAAAAATACTTCAGCGCGGAGTATCGAACGTGGGACCTTGAAGTGTGAGTGCTACGTGTTAACCAAAGGAGGTGTTCCTTCGTGGCTCAGGGGTTTTAATGCGAGGCGTAACCGAAGGAGAGGATTCTTCGTGGCTCAGTGGTTAATGCCTCGCACTCACACTACAGAAATCCCACGTTCGATTCCGTGCTATGGAGACGTTTTGTGAATTATTTTTCTTTTTTGCGCAGTCATTTATATAGGCACGTATACGGTGAGTGACGGCGACGTTGATGCCGCCGCGGCGGCGAAATCCAGCCGAGAGTGTTCGTATACTTGCTATCGCAACAAAAGCAGTGGAGGAGATTGTCCCTTCAGCAAGTGCAGATAAAGAAAGTCGACACTTACGGCGTATGAGTGGTGTAGTGGCCTCCCCGTCGTTAATACCTAGATTGCCAAGCAGTGTGCAGATCGCATCGTAGCTTTAATGATTCACCATGGTTCGATAAGCTTTGTGTTCTCAATATATTAATCTCAGGGCGAGCAAGTCCCTTATTAACGCAGGTAGTTATGAAAGAAAAAACTTTGTTTTCTACTTCTATAAATGCTTAGAATGAGTGTAGGAGTCAAAGTTCAGTGCGAAAATATAATAAAGACGAGACTAATGGTCAGAAAAGAAGTCAGTCACACATTTCGCATCAGTTCCTGTCTCAGTCTCAAGGTTGCAGTGCATGTCCGGCCTTAGGAACATGGAACTAGATTTTACACGTGTCCTTGAGAATGTCGTCAGCTTAAGGTCGATTGATTGATATAACTTTACTCATTCAAACAACTTTATTGATTTAAATAACTTGAATAGGCTTAAGATTAATGTTGAATGTAAAATATTCGTATTATCGGGAATGCGCAGTTATCACAATCACCCTCGCATAATCAGACTCTAGTTTATCTTAGTTAGAACCACGCGCGTGCATGGCGATTGCCCATTCTATGTTCAAAATCATTTGTCACTTTTTTCTCTCCCTTTTGGGGCAGTCCTCGAGTTATAGCCAGTATTGCAGTATACTTCTGAACCTCTTAGTGTACACTACAGTTTGTCGTTTCTCTATTCAGTAACTTCAGCGTCATTGCGCTTACTTCATGCAGAGCTTGTTGAGAAACAAGTTGTTTATAAATACAGTACGTGCTTATAAAAAGGGGGTGCGCAACTTCTTGTGCTATTTTGTTCATATGGGGCGTTCTTGACTTCGAAAGCCATCGGGAAAAGAATTTTATTTCAAATTCTCCAAGCGGGAATACGCTGAACAAGTGCAAAATGAACTTCATTGTCGCATTTAAGACGGCTCTGTTTTGTGGTATGTACACTTGTAAAGTTTGGAAGCGCGCATGCAATGGCCCGCTTTCTACTTGACTCTTTTAATGCTCAAAATATTACCTTTTTGGCAATTATTGGGCTTGTGGAGGTGCACAATCATTTGACTTGTGTACAGGAACCAAGAAGTAATTGCGGAATTGCGAGCTTTTTGAGAAACACTGCCGAAAAAGTGGATGTATAAAGCCATATACTTATTCGACATATGACTCAGGTGTGCCTATGGAGAAAATGTTAAGCGTCTGTTTCATATGGTGAAAGTATTGGGTTTTATTAAATGCTGAAATTTCCAGAAACTCACCAAAATTTCCTAATCGGTAGAGTCGCCCCATCTTCCCGGTGTTCTGCCTACAGATGGTTTCATCTGTAAAAATCTTTCTACAATAGCTTTCTACCGTGCTATTTTTATTGGGCACGCCATTTTGATCGCATAGGATTTACACACATTTGCCTAAGTTCGGAGAAATTCAGAGGTGTTTTTGAGGAGTCATGCTGCGTCTAAGCAAACACAACTGAGCGATAAAACGAAGTCGCGCAATTGGCTATACCACGTCAATAATATCCACGATTGGGTTGTCCGACATTGAGTACATGGGTACGGTGCTCAACTCTCATGCCTATAACGTCAGAACGTTGCGCGCAGAACAGCGCGAGCGACATCTGCAGTCGCACACACGCCACATCTGAGCATGCGTGGCGCCAGTGATGTGCCTGCCTTGCAGTTTCCATCCTTCTTTATCTCCGTGGCCGCAATGACTTGGCCGTCGAAGCGCGGTCAACGTTATAGAACCGAAAGAAAACAAACAAAAACAGCAATTGCCCAAATAGGCGACTTCTACACTATAAACTTATTCTCGCTCCGTGATATCATATCACAGCGACAATGATTTTACTTCGTCTTTTTTTCTTGCTTTTTTGTTTCTTCGCTTGATTATTCAGTGCCCTTTCGATGGTCAGAGTGGTTGTTGCATCCGTGGTGATGAACAGGGATCAGTATTGCAAGGCAGGCACATCATTAGCGCTGCGCATGCTCATATGTGGCGCATTTGCGACTGCAGATGTCGCCCGTGCTGTTCCACGCGTGACGCTCCATCGTTATAGACATGAAAGTTGAGCACTGTACATATTCAACGCAAACAATTTCACTCGTTCTTTGATGCTGTGTAGGTTCATCGTAACTTGATGGGATAGGCCCAAGCTTTCAAAGAAAAGAAAAAACGTAATGGGAATTAATATGCCTAGAACAATTTTGATAGGCGCAGGATGGTAAACTATTATTGCAACGTTCACGTGGATGCTCCTGAAAAAAAGGGGGTTTCGTAAAAAGTGTGTGCAGCAAAGCAGTGCCTCACTAGCACTTCTGAAAATTTAGTGGATACTGCAGCGCTTCTCATGCACTTAACTGGGTGATTACACGGCATTAGCAGGAAATCACTTTGAACACGCTGCTGTTTCTCTCCAAACGGCTACGTAGGAATCGCGCTTCAGATGTAAGCCTCGAAGACATGCTACCAGGCGATCTCACTGCCGTTCACAGCGCTGACATTGCGGGAATAGGACTACACGCCGCTGTTACATAAAGCCATTCTGCGACAAACTTTACGGTAATCCATAGTTGGTACTTCTTTCTGAAAGCTCTTCCCATACGACCTGCTCATTAGTCGGTCAATTCGCTGAGGCAAATGACGGCTGCCAACCTTTCCTACAACTTGCACTGTGGACTTAACGGGATGGGCAAGTCGCAGGCTCTAAATTACTTCAAATGCAATGTTCCTGAACTACGGTCATGCTGTTAAGGAAATTTGAGATAATCGGTGCCCGACAGAGACGAGCATAGAACATCTGATCGCTGAATCGGCCACCTGCAGTTATGATAGGCGGCGTGTACACGATGCTGTGACTCTTCCGGAAAGGAAATGTCTGCGACAGAGACATATGTCCGTCGAAGAACGGGCAAACGCTCTCCTAGTGCAAATGCATTCCAACCTCCAACTTCCTTTTCTCACGAGCTGCACTAGAACGATACTAGCGATTGACACGACCATAGCGCGTGTACATTGACCGCGGCCACGGAACTGCTCCGGAATGCATGTGTCTTGTATACTGATCTCGCTACCCGGAACACGGGTTGACAACGGCAGCACGAGAGTATTGGCTCTGCCAATGCAAGTCTGCGGACGGTTTTCCGGAAGGTTCTCTGCGCTGAGCGAACGTGCGCGTGAGTGCGGGTCTTGTCAGCGGCTGCATCTTTCCGCGTGTGGCCGCACCGACGCCAGGCCGCGCGTCAGGGCCGTTGACTCGGCCGACCACCGTACCCTCCCCACTACGCTCTTTCTCATCTGCACTCACCGCCTCAAAACAGGTCTCCGACCGCCACGGTCGGGAACCAGACCCCTCCTCTCGCTCTCTTCCTCCCTTTGTTTTTATTTTCCTACTATAGCGGCCCTGTGGCCGGCATCAGAAGCCGACACTGTGCACGAGTACTGTGCCCATGGTTTCGACCCGCTTGGGGTACAGTGCAGAATATGCTAATGCCTTGTGACGAGCGCTGCCAGGGAAGACGTGCCTGATGTTTGAAGGGACACTAAAGGCATAAACAGGTTTTCTGTTATTAGTTAATTCATCATCATCATAAGCAGCAGCAGCAGCCTGACTACGTCCACTGCAGGACAAAGGCCAGTCCCATCTTCCACCAGTCAACTCGATCCTGCGCTTGCTGCTGCCAATTTATATCCACAGACTTCCTAATCCCATCTGCCCACTTAACTTTTCGTCTCCCCCTGACGCGCTGTGAAAGTGAATGACCCTTTCACAATTCCCATATTACCACACTCGCTGCGAGAAGGTGCCTTGAAAGCGAGAAACGCACAGGACGAAAACGTGGCGGGTGACGCCACTTTGAAATTCCTGCACCAAGCCCCATGACGTCATAAATGCTTACGGAGTCTATGAAGGGCTGCGTAGTTCCTAATCGGTAAAAATGAAGCACATTGTCTGCTGATGGGGCCAGAAACTTGACACAAGACGTTTCGTGAAATTTCGTCCAGCCAATGTGCGACAATTAGGCTTTCAATTCGCGATGGTGTGATATTTAAATGGTACTTTCACCTTGATTTAATCCACTAATGATGGACTTATGTTGGTAAGATTAACGACATTAGAGCTGTCCCTTTAGAAAATTTTGCTGTCAACCACACAAATAGGCTTGTTGCATGGGCAGTCGGAGTTTTTTTATCACGTCCCGTTATGTTCTGCTTGCCGAAAACGACACACGAGCGTTTTTTCATTTCGCCCCCATCGGTGTGCGTCCGCCGCGTGCAAGAAATAATCTCGCCAACTAACATTACTTTTATGGCGGTATTTTATTTATTTATTTATTGCTATGGGAGTTGATTGATTGATATGTGGGGCTTAACGTCCCAAAACCACCATATGAATATGAGAGACGCCGTAGCGGAGGGCTCCGGAAATTTCGACCACCTGGGGTTCTTTAACGAGCACCCAAATCCGAGCACACGGGCATACAACATTTCCGCCTCCATGGAAATTGCAGCCGCCACAGCCGGGATTTGATCCCGTGACCTGCGGGTGAGCAGCCTAGTACCTTAGCCACTAGACCACCGCGGCGGGGATGCTTCAACGATGTGGACTCACGGCTAAATGAATGCGCTGACGTCGGTAATGATGTTAATGAACAAGAACCACGTCATACTAGCAGTAATAAGGTTGTCCGTATGGACTGAGTAAAATAATATACTCGTCGTAGTATGTGAAGTGCGCGTAACGAAAAAAAAAGCTTATGTGAACGAGTGGACTTCCCAACAACGCAAAGATCGTGAACAAGCCTAGGAAGGATATTAATATTGTTTTTGCTGAATATGCTTTCCCAATTCCTGGTGTGTTTTCCCCTTGTTAATAATATAAAAAATTATTGAAGTGGGTGAAGGAGGGTATAGAAGGGAAAACGCACGCCACGTACTGCTGCAGCACGCCGCGGCCAGCAGCTTTGTTACAGTGCGCACAACGCGGACAAAAAAGTGAACTGGGCGGACAGCTCGAGGCCATCACATCATTTTCAGCAGGGTTACGCCACCGAAGCTCATTGAAAATCGCAGGAAACTCGTATAAGTGAGGCACGATTTTGGCCGCCTGCCCGCCGAGCACGCGCACGCAGTAGAACGCGGGAGATACGCGCACATTCACGCACACGCCAGCAATGCGTGTCGCTATACTACTGTGCCCAGGGGCAAAATGGCAACCGTCATGTCTGTCCTACGTGCCATCGAAAGAGGAAGTGTATAAAGTGGGCGGTGAAAAAGCTCCGAAAGCGTCGCACAAAGCGAGCAGTTAGTACAAAAAGGAGACGGGCTAAGTCAAACGAAAGTGAGCTGAACAAAGGCGAGAGAGTCGCGCACAAAGGGAAGGCCGGCGAAGAGAAGAACCGGGTCATTCACACGAAAAAGCGAAACCGCGAGCGCTGCTGCTGCTTCCTACCGTGGGCGGTGCGTATCGGGCACAAAGTCGAGAGCGTTGTGTGTGCCCAGCCTGCTTCAGACGCGCGCGCTGTCGCCTTTGGTAGCCATGCGTCATCGAGATACGGGTCGTCGCGCTAACATCGGCGAATCAGGAGTCGTATCGAGCCAGTACACACTGTATGTACGTCAATTCTTACGCCGCGAGGCTTATTCTGCAAGCGCCTGCAGTTGCATCACTATCAAGGAATGCAACTTATCCAAATACGCCTTTCAACCACGCCTGGAAATAAATTTGCACGCATTTACCTGTCATGGGTTTTTGCTCCATGGCACGGAATGGCACCTAATTTTATAATTTTCCCTCGGCGCACTGTGAAGGTTGTGGTGGAGCGGTAACGGTACCCCGATGCTGACCCGAAAATTTCGGGTACGATCCTGGCCGCGGCAGTCGCATTCAGATGGAGGTGAAATGCTGGAGACCCTTGCTGCGCGTTCTCGTGAACGTTATGCGACGCCAGATGGTCAAAATTTCCGAAGCCCTTCACTATGCGGCGTCCCTCGTGCCTATATTGTGATTTTGGGGCCGTAAAACCTCCAACAATAATTATTATTATCGGTGCAGTACAATAGGCCTGAAATATTTTGGACCGTTTTGTCCAGCCTGTTTGTCTAAAGAGCTTTACAGGTTACACCGATCAACATGGCCTTGACGTTGACGTCTTAATATCTATACCCGTATGCACGCGAAACTACAGCACTGTCTATTTGTTGATAAAAGCACGGGAAAGCACGCCGCCTGTTGAATACTATATGGTAATCCGAATTTCTCGTATAGCAAGATATCACTGGTAAATCGTCATTTTACGAAATCGCAAGTAACGCAAAGAGCGCATGCGAAACGATAAAGAACATCCGCATTGATTTTCTTATGGTGACGCTGACGTAAGCTAGGAGACGTTTATTTGTTCAACTAATTTCTGCGTGCGCCATGTTTAGGTTAAGGCGCCGTGCGGTAAGCATTACATATACGACGGGAGCAGGCGGTGAGCCCCTCCGCTTTAGCACGCGAACAGATTGATCACTTCGCCCTGCACTGAGCCCATGTGGCAGTGCTTTTTCAACAAGGCAGAGCTGTTGTATGCGCAAAAAGGATAGACGTTTTATGGTACACCATAAAACAACTGTGCACAGTTATTCAAAAATAAAGTACTATTCAGCCAAGTATGAAAACGAGCTACCTAAAAATGTTTATCGATGCAACGATTCCCTCTCTATCAAGCGAGGAATTCGTTCGGGCGTATATTGTCTTCCGCACGCTCAAGTCTTAAGAGCAAATAACTGTGAATTCTATCTTCGCCGCGTCAATTGTCGAATTCATAAAAGTTCTTTGATAGTGGGGGATGTATTTAGTTAGTGCCGCGTTTGATAACAAGAGGCCGAATTCGCCAAACCTCTATTTTCTTAAGCGCATTTTCTCATTCGTCAGCCGGCTTTCCTAGTGATACCTCCTGCATCGTGAGTGGCTGAAACAATTTCTTAAGAAAATTTTTAGCGAAAGCCTTTTATTTTTATGGTCAAAATTAAATTCCCCCTTCGGGAGAGTATTCTGTGATTGCGAGTACAAACCCCTTTCTATTTTGCTCTGTTTTTTTTTTTTGCCTTGTGGTACTGGTTTCTGGCACACTGCGCGAGGTATAAGTCTATCAATTTCTTGTGTAATGGCGGAATTCAAAGATCAAACAACCACTCTTTCATTATTACAGACTGGTTATGTTGTTCTCTGTCCTTAGGTTTTCTATTGTAACATAGCGACTAAGCGCATGATATGTCATTATGCCAGCTGCAAGTAACCGCATATTTCTCGTGCCCCGTAACCGTGCTGCATGTGATAAAAACAGTAAACATTAATTTGTGCGGTGTACTCGAGAAATCGGAATTTCTACTTGATATTTTGGGTGTTTGTAAACAAAACAAGCGGTCTTCAGGCATATATCTAACGATTATCACAGCATGATCAAGTTATTTGCATGATGCTCGCAAGTTGCCCGAAAGTGTGTATACTGTCAAAGGTCCAATATTCAGAATCGGCTGAGGACATTGTGATAAACTGGTTCATTGTGTGTCGTGATCTTTCTCACAGAAGTGTGTGTGTATACGTAATCTTTCACTGCAAGAGTGATGTAAGGTAAATTCGGATTTGAATCGTACATTGATTTAAGCTGTACTTGGAGAAAGGCATGCAGCCAAGTGAATATGCTCAGAGAGACCCTATATATATGATGAAAAAAAGTTAAATATTGAAAGTGATAGACGTTTGTCTACCACTTTATTACAGAATGCGAGCACTTTTTCTTAGCTTCACTTATTGAGGGCGGGTACTGAAAATTACTAAAAATACATTAATCCTAATGTACTTGCTTAAAACTAGCTAGAGCACAGCATTTAGCGAAACTAAAAACTACATTGTTTTCATTTTTGACTTCCGCAAGTACCAAGAAGGTTGGCGTGCATTCTTGCATTTGAATAAAATAGAGCAATGTCGTGAGTTACCTTTTGAGCACTACCTCATGTGACAACAAACTGCAGAACTTGTGGACATCATGACTGGCTGTCATCAGCTCTCACGAATACCTGTATATATAGAGTAGGAAAGCTTCAGCAAATACTGCTTTTCTGTGAAAAAAATTAATGAATGAATGAATGAATGAATTAACATTTTGGGGTCGTCTCAAGTCAGCAAAAATAGGCCACTCTATCCTGTTTATATTGAACAGTTTCCTGCAACAGCTGTCTCGACTGGTTCGCTCGGCCACCTTCAATGGCCTTCAGTGTGATGTATACCATGTACGTTTGGGTGTTAAGAAAAGCTTATGCTGTAAGTATTTAAAGCGAAAATAAGTTCGTATCCTTGAGGCACACCGAACCTCGTGGACCGCCGTTGAATTTCGTATTGCAAATGAGTTCTGCGGAAACCCGCAAGGTGGCGGAAGGGTCAAGAAAGGGAAAGAAGAATACCACTCATTTGTATGAAGACAACCACACAAATTCGTGGTTCTTTTCTTTCCCTTTCTAAACTTCACTTCATTTTAACACCTTAAAGACCCCGGTATTGGGATATTATATAACGGGCATGTGATAGCGCCTAACCTCCCAAAATATTTTTAAAAATGCCGAAAATTAACTGATGTCTTCACTGTTGCTTTATTAAAGTTCGACGACGTGATGTTTTTTACCAGAAGAAAAAACAGTTCATTTTTATTTACTTTCAGGTGTGTTATTTACTCAGAAGCTGTTTCTAAATTTTATGCACATGTAACGTTGTAAGGCACGTGAACAAAATAAATGTATCATAGGAATGCTCGAAACACCTGTTGCCTGCTCAAATAAGGTGTCTTTCATCGATAATGTTTATCTTCCCATCAATACAAAATATAATGATAAAGGTGTTGGGCCACGCGAAATTGACAGCGTATTCTTCCATTACCTGTTTGTGGCCCAATTATCTCGCGATGAGGAGAGTGTGTGTTATATATTTACTCCCTTTTGCAGAAGCACCCGGTAAACAAACTCAGAGATCATAAAAAAATATTGCATTCATGACATATATTTACGCCACATTGAAGCACTGTAGCAGCACTATAAAAAAATTCAACAAACAGTGGCCATAGTTGCTAATGACACGCACAGAACAAATGTTTGTGCAAAATGTTTATAAAAGTTAATATTCATTTTGTGGAGGTAAATAAAGATTTGTTTGAAGTTGTGACCCAGTATTACAAATATTGCTGTATGTTTCTCTACAGAACGCATACTTACGTCTGGTAACAGAAACCGTACCGGTGCGTAATGCATAGAAAAGCGAAGGATAATAAAATCCAGATCAAGGGAAGGCGCGCTATCAAACGCGCACTTGTGCTTCAGCCTATACTTCGCGTATGGAAAAAAAAAATTCAAATATTTTTGCTAGATTGTTTTTAACTTGCTTATTTTGTTCGACAATTTCATTATCCTCGCACTCATATCGACGCGATTGTGTATGTTAATATCGGAAGATGTGCGCGGTATTTTGTTTCTTCTTGGAATCAGCAATTATATGAACCTCAACTCCTATGTGATCCGCGCGCTGTTATTGAAACATAGCCCCAGAACACGAAGCATACGATGTGTGCCCTGTCATCTATATACTTATTACAAATAAATGTTTATAAGAGCCATGACTGAGCGGAACGGAAATCATTGTGGATTGTTTTTCTGCTGCTCCAAGGTAATGTGGTTAGAATGTGGGCCGTTTAAATGCAGATAGCATGATTGATTGATTGATTTGTGGGGTTTAACGTACCAAAACCACCATATGATTATGAGAGACGCTGTAGTGGAGGGCTCCGGAAATTTCGACCACCTGGGGTTCTTTAACGTGCACCCAAATCTGAGCACACGGGCCTACAACGTTTCCGCCTCCATCGGAAATGCAGCCGCCGCAGCCGGGATTTGAACCCGCGACCTGCGGGTCAGCAGCCGAGTACCTTAGCCACTAGACCACCGCGGCGGGGCAGATAGCATGATTATATTCCCATTACACTATACCAAACAGTGTTTCTTGGGATGGTGACATGATCATTCTTGGCATCTCTCATAATCATATGGTGGTTTCGGAATGTTAAGCCCCACATATCAACGTGATCATTCTTTTTAACCAGCAGTGGGAACTGGAGATTAATGTGGTATCCGCTTTGCTCATGGATAACCTTTATTTTGACTTACGTGCACAAAAAATGCACTGACAGCTCGAGTAAATAAAAGATATGAATTTGATATCGGAAACTGCCCTTATATTACGTCAAGTCGTTCCCCAAGCCTCCAGTAATTAGAATACGACGAAGACAATCGCCGCCAGTCACCAATCTCATTATCGGGAGCTCGGCAGCACGTCGGCGTCTTCTGGTTGGAGCGAATATTATTTTCAATAGTTCCCGAAATTGGCAGCGTATTTTTCCATGACCAGTTTGTTGCCCAATCATCACGTCGCGGGAGAAGTGTGTGTCATATATTTATTCCTTTTCGTCTACGCGCACGTCACAGTGTTTAATGTGTTGGTAAACCTAGGTGGCGTGCCATCAATTCAATCACTTTTAAAAAAATCACAGCATAGCCATGCAGTGAAATATGATGAGTGGGGCGAAGCGCTGAAGGGTTTCATCGCTAAACCTAGAACCATCTGCAAATATCGCCCACTGCATCATGAAAGATGTGACAAACACTGTATATATTTATACAATAATTTATATTATTGTAAGTGGTAACTATACGTCGCTTTTCTTCATGCTTCATTATAACGTCTGTATGGTCTGTGAGGGGGATCAGTGATGGGGCATAGTGGGATGTTTGGCAGGACAAAATAGTGGGCAGTTTGCAAAGGTGGAGCTTTAGGCAGTCCCGTGCAAACAAGGAATAAATATGGTTGGAGATTTTATGGTTTTTCAATGCGCACTTTGATACAAGTACACGAACATCTTGCATTTCTTATTGGCTACTTATAACACTTTTTGCTTTATGGTCGCTGAAGCGGTGGGTCGGTGATGGGGTGTAGTGGGATGGTTGCAAGGACGAAGTAGTGGGCAGTTGGCAAACATGAAACTATAGGTGGTCACGTACATACGTACAACGTACATACGTACAACGTACATACGTACATACGTACAACGGATGGACAGACCCAAGCCTTTAGGAGCTTCGTCCCTAAAAGTCGTAGCTTTTGCCGCAAAGGCGAAGCAATGAACGCAATAGCAAAAAATTGGGTCACGCGCAGAATGGCATGCAGACCGAAACGTGCCCCGCGTTTATCACGCACAAATGACGCACGAAACGTACTCACAAGTACAAAGGAACGCAAACAAGCGTCTCAGTTGTTACTTCTCTGTGTCTGAAAAACGCGCCCTTTTCATAAACGGAGATTGTGCAACGATTGCAGTGACCTCTGTGCACCCGGTAACTGCAATAAAACCGGTCCAATTGAAAGCTAAAGACCAGCCAAAATGTACGATCCCCCTCCCCCACAACGAGATAAAGGTGCGCGAGTCAACGTCCACTCCTCCTCCTCTCCACGGCGCAAAGTACGCGTGAGAAATGAGGGCGTGCGCCACCACATCGTGATGATGTGGTGACGCACGCTCATTGCGCTATCTTGCTGGTGATGTTGAAAACACGATAGTCCCCCCCCCCTCGAGATTCCCGTCAGCAGCTGTAAGTGGTAAATTTATATAGCCTGCCGTTTGAACATTGCAGGAGGTGCTTGGTTGTGGCTCAGTGGTGAACGCCTCGCACTCACAATTCACAGGTCCCATGTTCGATTCCGCGTGCTGGAGTGTTTTTTCGGATTATTTTTCTTTCTTGCGTTTACATATATATAGATACGTATTTTTCTTTCTTGCGTTTACATATATATAGGTACGTATACATATACGGCGAGTGCCGACGACGCTGCCGCCGACGCCGGCGGTGAAATCCAGCCGAGAGTGTCCATATAACCCACTTCCGAGACAATCCAGCCGAGAGTGTCCAATAATAACCACTTCCAAGACATTCACTTGTGCTCGAGAACGCTGTATCAAACTCTTCAAACGGGAGACGCGGAGCGTGTGAGGGGTGACAGTCGACGCGACAGGCTGCCTTCCGCGTCTGTCACACCGTCGCTTGTGGCTGTCAGCAGGGAGGCAGCCGTCGTATACGAAGCGAAGTAGCTATACACGAGACAAGGCGGAAGCTTGCGGGACCGCATAGGCGGAAGTCTCGAGGTTGGAAGCAAACTCAATGGCGACGATAAGACACAGCGGCAACGAAACGAGGTGAAAGGAGGCGGCGCTGACAAGCTACTTAAGGTCTGCGCTGTGTGTAGCCCTTAAGTAGCTTAAGCACCCAGACTGCAGTGCAGTCGATGTGGTCAGCGTCACATCGATCCAGCTGGCTGCGTATGGGGTCTCGTACGTCGTACGCTGTGTGCGCGCGACAAGCCTATGGCCACGTGTGCATTATATAGCGTATGTACATATAGGAGAACCCAGTCCGGCAGCTTTTTCCTCCACGGCAGGGCAGCCCTCTAGAACAAAGGTCGCTCATGACGAGGATACTTCAAGCGCAAAAAAAAAAAAACAAGACTCGTTTCTTGGGGTGTCCTCGTCATTTCGGTCATATTATTGCCACGGATGTTTTATCTCACGCCGCCATCGGGAATCGTGTTTTCATGGGCCTACACGCCTCCGGTTTTTACAACGCCGTTGTATTGTTCTTTGGAAGCGAGTCTAGATTAAATGTGCCGGTATGTCGTCTGCGCTGGCCTAACTGTTCTTCTTTCGTGTCATGATTCGTGGTTCGTGGATAAACGCGTCCGTTCTCTCACCCATGGGTCATCTCGGGAGGGTTCCCACCCGCCGAAATTCGACGCGCGAACGCCGTGCACAGCACGGACACGTTCGACGAGTGAACGGCATGCATTTAGTGAGGGGAAGTTCTTGCGTAATTCTCGCGCACGATTTCCAATTATGCGGGATTCCTGTGCCAAGTGCGCGCGACTGGCTGCGGAAAATGGGGACACGGGCAGTGAAGCGTTCATTTCTCGGCGTGCCGAGAAGCGTGGATGCGTGCGGCCCGCGTCAAGATTTTGCCATTCAGTGAGGGCATGCAGGGAGCAACATGGCAAAAGCACCTCAAGAAGAAGGAAGTGTGCAGCAAGAATACATCAAGTTGAGGTGCATAAGAAGCGCCCTCATGCCCTATAGCTTCAAGATGGCCCACTCCCCACAAGGTCATTAGCGTGTACACTCCTCAAAATGTTTTTCGTTGCCCAAACGAAGTACCGTACATGTAATGCAATAATGCCATCACGATTACAAGTTCTTGGAGCAAGAAAACGCGCGTTCGAAGGACGTCGCCAGGGTGAAAGAGTCAACGTTTGTTTCAAAAATGTCACTCTTTTTACTCAGGCCACGGCTGCTGAGATTGCGTGGTTCACTCTTTACTAGTTTATTGTGCTATAGTCTATTGGAGGCGAATAGGCTTATTTTTTCATTCAGTGTTTAATTTTTTTTGCTCTTGAAGATTCCAAGCATCATACAAAAAGGGACTCCTTGTAGGTGTTGCTTTCTATTAGTCCCAATAATAATGAAAACAAACAGACCATGATACCAAGAGAAGTATAGGGGATGTTATGGGAAGTGATCGTAGTCTGAATAGGGAGAAAAGTGGATGAAAAGATAACCAGCTACCGGTATATGTAGAATCTGAACGTGCAAACTTCGAATAACGGGTCCGATGCTCTCCACTGAGCTACGGTGGCGGTCTTCCTCCCGTTCACTTTATAGGGTGTATAATTATGTGCATTCGAACGGGGAAGCCTCAGTCAGCGCTGCCTGTTGCCATTTCGGCGAGTTAGGAACACTCTTTTTGCCTGTAGTTGTCACGTAACCCGTGATCCCATTAAAAGCTGGCAGCTGATCAGTGATCCTTCGCATATCACCTCAAGACATCAAGTCTGCCAGAACGAGACGCTCGATATGTGTAACACAGGGCAGGTGAAGCGTGTGTTACACATATGAAAGAATTGAGTGTATATTTAAGGACTCGTTTTCTATATTAGACACAATAGTAATGTTAGACACAGATTGCTTCTCATTATTATTTGGTCTAACAACGAAAAAGAGCCTTTAAGTTCACACTCCTTTCCTTCATTCATCTAAGTCGGTCACCTTTGCTACTGATCAGAAAGGGCTTCAACGTGCTTTTTTTTATTTCTTAACTAGTGGTAGTGTATATACAAAAGCTTTTGTGTGCCTTGACTTGAACCAAAAGCGCCCAGGTGCGCCTGCTCAATAACTTCTTTTTCTGATTGGCCCTTCCTCGAAAATGCGGCCGTCGGAGACGGGATTGCATCCCGTGACCTTGGGGTCAGCACTCAAGCACCATAACCAACAGACGAAGGTGGCGGGTGGGGTTCTCTTTAGCGAATTGTGGCGGACGAGTGTTTCCACGAACTTGAGCCCTAAGATCCCCCGCTCAATTTTGCCGAGCGTGCAACTCGAATACGGTATACATAATTAGCCCCGAGTTATTGTTTGTTAGCTGCGGCAACTTTTTCAAATTAGAACTGTTGACATGAGAGTGTCCAAAGGGTAGTTTTTATAGCTGCACAAAAAAAAAAAAGAGGGAATGTATCAGAAACTGGTTTCTTCGTTAGACACAGTCTAATGAAGCCAGCATGCGATCAAGTCAAAGAAGGCAGAGGAGAGAAAACTTGTAGATTAAACTGTAGTGTAGTATCTGTGGAATAAATTAAAATAAATCAAAATGGACGAAAAAATAACGTGTTGATTGCGGGGAGTGAAACCACAGCCTTAATGAATTTCCACAAATGTAGTGTTTTTATAACACTATTCGTACATTCAGTTTAGAACAACAAATAATGTCCCCTATACCTTGTTTGGGTTTAATAGGCTTTCACTAAGTGTAATTTTCGTAGCCTCGTGTAAAATTAACCAAGTGATGACAATTAACGTTACAATTACTGATATTAAATGGCTAAAAATTTAAGGAAAGGAGTACAATTGATCGAGGAGAGGTTTTTTTTCGGTTAGACATAACCGTAGTAGTACTCCTGAGCTCATCCTCGCCAGTAATCTGGGTGGAGTATAAAAAGGTAGATGATTTGGAACAGATGCCTACTTGTAAATCAGGTCGTACAGGAAAGCTGCAGAGGTAGACACAGGTAGACAGGACACGGGGCAAGAGCTCGTTTTATGTCCGTTTCGCTTGCATGTGTTCAGTTGTTGCGTTTTGCGTGCTGCTTAATAAGTACAACCGCGGAGAGCGCTGAGGCGTTCATTGATCGAGCATGAAGTGCTTCACATTCGAAGGCTATCGGAAAGCGAAACTTTCAAAAAAAAAAGGAACGAGTGTTTATGCCATCAACACCACCACTTCTCGTGCTTTTCGGTACGTTGCCACCATTACCAATGGCATCGTTCCACGAGAAGGTGTAGCAATATTTGTTATCATTATTGGCTTTTATTACTTTTTTTTTCCTCGACAGCAAGCTTGAAAGTGGTACAGCGTCGAACGCCTGCCGCCTAAAATCTGTCTGAGTCACAGACGGAATACACGACGGAATAATGGTGTGCATTGAGCGCGCCACCTAAACATCAAGACATTCCGTGGCCGCTGACAGAAAAAAAAATTGCGAAGGTGAACCGCAAGGCCCTACGGGGCCGTGCAGGTATTGACGATGGCGTCGTGATGAAATGCAGGGCGGCGATAGAGGCGTCATACGCGACTTTATCCGCGTCAATTTCGCCTTCTGATAACCTTCGAACCTTTTAAGAAACGTTCTTGACGAAACTTTCTGTACTGAGCCAGATAACATCGAGTGCGGATTCAAGCCTAGCTTAAGCCACCTAAGATAAATTATTTAGAAGTTGATTAACGTAACTTCATTAATTACGCGCAAAAATGTGCACATGCATATCCTTAGCCAAAGGCAGTTACTGTGGGCGCTAGAATGTCGGCAATATTACGCGATAGTTTTATATGTCTCATCTTTAGTATTGCATGCATATAAAAACAAAATTCAGCGTATACGCTCAATGCGGACGCACTGTCAGTCAATGTAGTTCTAGTATGTGCAGTTACAAAAGGGGGAAAATTGCAGAGCGGACGTAAAAAGACACCCTTTATAGGCCCTGTACATACGTGCCTGTACATGCCATCGGAAGCGCGACTGTTGCTCGCAGTCATACACGCGATGGTGTAATCCACACCAATCCGGTACGTGCCGCAGTGAATGCGCTTCCTGCAAAGCAGGCGCCTGCTTGCCTTCGAGCTTTGTACTTTCGTCCTTCTGCTCGCACCGATATCCGCATATACCAAGGCACTTCACAAACTTACGCATGCATATCGTGCTTATACGAAGGCGAAGCAATCCAGGGCGTGCGTGCCAAGCACCTGCAAAATCTAAGCATTTATCCAGCATCTTCCGCGATCAAGCACCGCACTTTCACCCGGCCCTCGCTGGAAGCCCCTGGCAGACTTTCTGTTTCTATCGATAAATATTTCGGAATGCGTTTCGCAGTTTCGTTTCGGGCTATAAGTATTACTCATTGCGTGTTCGCAAGGGTATCCATATACCCGTGTTACTTATCTCATTTTGAGGCTCGTTACGTTTATGAATGTCGCATAGTCTGTTAGTCGTGAATGTTCTGTCAAGTTTTAGAGAGAGGACTTCGGATGTGCAGTTTCAACAAGTGCTCGCAATTGATGTCCATCGCACGTACCGCCTTTCACTTAAATGTCGAACGTAAAGATTTATATTTAACGTATAAATAAGCTCCAAATGGACACCTACTGTCATATATTATTCCTTCCCTCCATTGCGATGGAGCAAAAACTGCAATTAATCCACCTGGGTTAATCATCAAGTCCTTTGGGCATCAATGCATGAATGATACTATAATGACCAAGCTTTCTTCTAAAGTCAAAAACTATATCTGACTTTGATGCAAAATGAGAGTATACATCCATTATGAATGCTTTCAAGTGATCCATATAGCGCTGTCCTTGGTCTTTCTCGCTCTTTATTTCACTATGTGATGCGAATTTGATGTATATGGATGAATGGATAGATGGATGGTCGGACGGATAATCGGACGGATGGTCGGACGGATGGTCGGACGGATGGTCGGACGGATGGACGGATGGTCGGACGGATGGACGGATGGGCGGACGTATGGACGGACGGATGGACGGATGGACGGATGGATGGATGGACGGACGGATGGATGGATGGACGGACGGACGGACGGACGGATGGACGGACGGACGGACGGATGAATGGACGGACGGACGGGACGGACGGACGGACGAACGGATGGATGGATGGATGGATGGATTTTATTTGGTTCTTCGGGACGCGCTTTAGCACGTTGCGAGCCGCTCTCACGTCGGAACAGAAAGACCAACATTCTGCTGCGTAGCGGGTCCGTTAGACTGCCCATGACTGTTGTTCGAGTCCGGAGATTCTAGTAGCACTTTCTCAATTGGACGGCGTGATGTGCCCGGTAAAACACTGATACTGGTTGTATTTATTTAAGTAGTAAATTAGTTCTATCTAGTTTAGAAGTTATAAAACATTGACCAGCATAGTACACTTTTGTGACGATTTCTAAATGAACCCACTAAATGTATTTATGTTCATAGTTCCTTTGTCGATGCTTAATCGACGTACATTTTATCACAAAAGTGTCCTTTTAAATACAGGTTTTCAGGAACTGCATGGTGCGATAACTTACACCGAACCAAGTTATAGCATTCAATTACAGCTATCTCGAACGTTCGTTGACTATACGGTGTAAGAATATACTGGTTCGTATTCGCAAGAAACGGTTCTTACTCAAGCATTGTTTATGTAAAAATACCTACCAGCCAATTGCTATTCTGCATATTTAACAAAGGCGGCCGGCCACTAGTTTGTTCTATCGTACAACAATATGTTAATTTTAAGCTGCAGGGCAGCAAAGTAATGCACGTGGCGTCTCCGTGTGCGTACACGCGTTTCATCTGCCTTAAAGGGGCCCCGAAACACTTATTCATGTAACCATGGAATGAATTCAGTGGAAGAGCTTATTGCCTCACGAATGCAATGATTGATTGATTGATTGATTGATTTGTGGGGTTTAATGTCCCAAAATCACGAATGCAACGCCGCAAAAGTTTTAAGAATCCGTCCACAGCGAGTGGAGTTACAAAGGTTTATCGCATGCTACAATTGCATTCTCTCTTCTCTCATACCGACGCAAGCGCTGGAAGCTAAGCAGGGAGGGACGGCAGGGCCACAGAAAAACATCACGCGCACTTCGCGACCTTGAGAACTTTTTTTTGTCTTTTTTTTTTGAATGCGCAGCTTTGTCATTGTGATCACACGCACATGGATTTTCAAGTAACGGCCTCCCGCGGTGATCTCCGTAACGAGCAAGCGTGTCATGTTCGAATCGGCCAATGGCTGATAAATGCGTCGTTCACGTGGGAATTTCGGGCACATAACGTGATTTGTCGAGAGAAGAGAAAGCAATTTTCAGCTGACTTTGATAATTTATTGTGGATTCCAGGCCTCGGGCTGTGCTATAATATTTGGCTCGCGTGTTGTCGGGAGCGTCTACTACAGATCAGCAGGGTTTTCTGACTATGCTCAAAAAGTGTTGCAGGGCCCCTTTAAAGCACCGAGTCTCCTAGCAAGAAGCAATGCAAAGATGCATTCTTTCGTCTAAATTAGCTGACAAATAGGCCGGCCATGCTTTTCTTATTTTATTGTAGCAGAAGCAGCACATCACGTGAAGCCCTGTGCCTCGGGCCACGCCTCATAAAGGTCTTCTTGCAAAGCCCTTTTCCTGTAAAGCCTTGCAGGCGTTCGCACTTTTAAATGATCCATTAGTGCGGAAATGAATCGTCTGAAAACTTTATTTGTGCGCTCCCGCCCCAGCAGTTTCTATCAGCTCTGTCTTCTTAGAATCAAGGTGTGCAATCTGAACACCCAAACCTTTTGGTGCGTGGTCGCCATTGGGTCTGGGTTATTTACCAAAACGGGCTCTGAGGCCCTGCAACAACTCAAAATGTAATGATCGAATGAAAAAGCTTATTGCCTCACGAATCGACGGCTGATTTTTTTTTCGAATACTTCTAAATACGAACAGAGTTATAGGAATTCGTCGCACGCTTTAAGCGCCTTCTTTCTCTCTCTCTTTATTTACCAGCGAGTGTGCTTAAAGCTACGCAGGGAGGGTGATGACAACGGGTCGACATGATGCGGCCTTTCGTCAGCGCTCGTCGTGAACTTCAGCGCTTCCCATTCTTTTCTTTTCTTATTATTTTCCTCGAACGCACAGCTTACTTTCAGCGTGAGCATTGGCACGTTAGTCATGACATCTAGCGGCGGCCGTGGTAACTATGCATCTCATATTTCTGAAATAAGCCAGTGGATTTCATATTGAGGGGGTCATTTTCTGTATTTGGCATGATTTGTCGAGACAATTGTGAACGAGCGATTTATAACTAAATTTGAAAATTAACTATAAATTCCAGGCCGCGTGCTACACTGTAATGTTTAGCTCACATGTTCCCAGGAGCCTCGACTATATACCTATCGGCAGTGTTTTCTGATCATGCTCAAAAAGTATTGCAGGGCTCCCTTAAACACGTTCCACTTAGGAAAACAAAAAAAAGCGCTTGAGAGTATTTCATGAACAATGACTTAAATATCGCTATTACCCAGTTGCACATCTCCGTACCGGATGCAGTGGGAACAATTGCAATCTTGAAAGCTTGGAAGAGGGGTGGTTACCGCTGCATCACTCTAAGACATCACCTTTCAGGTCCGTTAAACCAGTACGTTACAGCTGAACCGCTTACCTTTGCAGGCTTTTTCAGCAGATCGGTCTTTCTTTTTCTCTCTCCTTCTATCAGCTGCCGTAGTAATATAGCGGTCACATGTGGCTTGTGCGATTTTTAGGTTTTGCAAACACGCAATTTCTGACGAGCAAGTGAGGCAATTTTCACAATTGTTCCGCATCGCACTTTTCCAGTTATCTGACGGTGCGTAGCGAGCTCAAGTAACTATACGGCTGGCAGTGTAAGGGATATGACAACAAAGAGCGTTAAGCACAAGGTCACAGAAGCGCAGAAAAAAAGAAAAAAAACGCCAGGCCTGCACAAAGCCGCACCACAGTCGCCGCTAAAGCTAGAAGAGCGGACTTTCAGAGCCTTTTCTAAACATTCCTTGGGTAACTGTGGTACAAGCACACTTGCTGAGTACCCACTATGTCATAAATAATCATAATTCCAGTGGAGTAGGCCGGTATTCGCTATGCTATCCATAGTCATTCTTCGGAGAAGCGTGGTGTCCGGTACATACTTGCAAGGAATCTTGTGCGAATTTTTTTATGCAATGGCTGATGACGACGAAGAATTAGGCCTGAATTGGGTATGCGCCACAGTTAATAGGTGGTCAAGAACAAGCTTTTGTAATGGGTTGGAGCACTGTACGACCCACTCGTTACGCTATTCACATTGTGTGACTCCTGGTTATTCCTTTGCTCTTCAAGAATGCTTTATTACTCATATTAACGTGATTCCTTTCCCGACATTAGGCCTGCCTAAGGCAAGTTTGCGGACAAGTCCTAAGCACCGGCGTGGCTCAAAGGTAGTATACTGGGCTGGCACGCAGCGGACCTTAGTTCGATCGCCATTGGGTCCTTGGTTCTGGGTTTTCTTTTTTTATTTCGTGTGATAGTCGTTACGGACACCAGCAGCGGCGCCGGACAACTACGGCCCCGTGCGTGACCTGAGTTGTAATCTCATGACAGCTTTCGCTGTAAAAAGGACTGTTCTCAGTAACTACCAAATTGGTAAACATGAAGTAAGGAGACAAGCATTTTATCATACAACTCTAGTGGGACCACTTTAGTGTCTGAAGCGAGGTCGGGTTATTGTATATATATGTTGCAAGAAATAGTGCTTATATATGGTGCACGAAAGCTAAGGAACTGACACAGCATGCTTTATTTGAATGTGGAGATACTTACCCTGGTTTCTATATGGGTACTAGCTTACATGAAGCCTTGGTCTTTAGGGACAACAATGGGAAGCTGAACACGTCTGTCAGCAAAAATAAGTATAGAATGTGGTTACAAGACTGGTAGCGGAAAAGTGGGTAGATAGAGCAAAAATAAGCACAAAAAAGTCATTCTGTTGTAAGGGGCAGATAGTTTAGGCAATGAATTTGTTTTGTTTTCTGTAGTACGATCTATTCAATTGAAGGAGGCAATGATAATAAACCCTTTTTTATTAGAGCTTGATGGTGCTTAGGTCACCGTCCCGAGACCAGATGATCATTGCATCCGTCCGTCAAGAGGACTCCACCAAATAGCAGGAGAGAGATTTGCGGTCCCAGGTTAGCCCTTAACTTCAGGCCACCTGGGTTCATACCCACAAAAAATGATTTAAGTTTCAACTGCTCGTAGTGGATCATTCCAATTGATTTAGCTTCATAATTAGCAAATTAGCGAAGTTGACCGAACAATTCAAAGAGGCACGTGAAAACGAAAAATGTAAATTCGGTCCGTGTGCCTGTTACCACAAAACTCTATTATCATAGGACTGTTCGTATGAGCGATTTCCCGCCACTCCTCATGACGCACACGTTGTTTGCTTGGACAGCCAACCAATGTCAAAAAACACTTTCGTAGCAAGGCTTGAAATCACAAAACCTCTCGGTCTGTACAAAAGGCTTACGCGATAGAATAATGAGTGAGAAAAAAAATTATCATGCAAACTTTAGACCATCCGCACAACTAGCAAGCCTGGTAGGAAATCTAATGCACTACAGTTACGAAAGAAAAGTCAAGTGAATAGGCCCCCGTCAATGTAAATGTTATTTCACATTGATTAGCCACTTTTGCTGATGGTTTACTGGTTGAAATTGCATGGTTTGAATTTCCTCTCGCACAGTTATATATCAGGTATGGTTTGACGATGAGTCGTCTTGTTGGGAAGAGGCATGCCGAGGAAATGAAAACGAGAAACGCCGACCAATATGGAGAGTTCTGAAAACAGTGCGACATTTCGGAATTCGTACGGGAACGTTGTTCATACCTGAATAAAAAAGGTATAAAAATGGACGTTTCGTTCCATATGAAAGCCGAAACGTGTACCGTTTTGAAAGCTTTTCGAAGCCTCTTAATATTTTTAGACCTATTCATTTTCGTCAGAGTTTCCTGTTTTCGTTTTCTCAGCACAATTACACATCATACGAGGCTTTTGTTAGCACGTAACTTTTCTTTCGTAACTGTAGTGCATTATATTTGCTACCAGGCTTGCTATTTGTGTGGCTGGTCTAAAGTTTGCATGACCATTTTTTTCTCACTCATTATTCTATAGTGGAAGCCTTTTGTACAGACCGAGGATCGCTGCTGTCGCAGGCATGTTTTTCAATGATGTCAAGCTTTCGTGCTCATCTAATTATTAAAGGGAGTAAGCTGAGGCCAAGGTTCGTGATGGATTGGTGCCTGAACACTTCCTAGTCGCTAACAGAGTATATATGAGTGTGTGCGTTGGAATGGTCATATTTCAGTAGCGCAATTTGGACTCTTTTTTTGAAAGCGTTATTTTCGTCGCATCGTTGGTGCAGAGCGCTGGTACGCTACCTCCACTCAATTAGAACGTTTGTAGTAGCAGTTATTGGTACAAGGGATTCTAACATTTGACAACGAATGCTCTTTCGTGGTAATAATACCTCCAGAAATACTGCGTCCAGAAACGTAGTGAATTCATTTTGTCTAATGACAACAAGACAATATAATAGTTGTCGTGTTTGTACCTCTCTAAACCCCAATATGATTATGAGGTATGCCGTATAGTGAAGAGCTCTGGAAGTTTCAACCACCTGGTGTCCTTTAACGTACACCTCATCTAAATACATGGGCCTCTGACATTTTCTCCTCTATCGAAAGGGCAACGGGACATCGGCGCCATCAACAGACGTTGAGGTGTATTGTATGGTGACTACGGGTCCAACGACTTTCAAGTGGCCTCACGTCAGCACTGATTTCAAGCACGAAGATTAAAATGCTTGCAGATTTTTGAAAAAAAATCATTTGATACGAGAATAACTCTTTAATGTGAACACGCAATAATGAACAGTCACTGAACCTGTAGTGTTGAATCGACACCAACGATGGAACGGAATATAGTTCCTATTCACAAACAATCATGGCAAATTTTGGATTACCTGACTGACAAATTTTACAGTCTTTTTAGCACGTGTATAACCTGTAAACAGTACATGTGCCTATACCTATGGCGTGTATAGCTTGCGTAGAGCCAGAGTGAAATCCACATGACACAAACTAAAGCGCTAGATACAATATCAGCAATCATATTTGAACTGTAGCTGATGCTCGTAGCTGAAAACAGTTACCAGAGGGCGGGCGTTCAAAACAAGAGGATGAAGACAGCTTCTGCACTTTGCCCAAATGATGGAGTTGCGTGGTGGTGCATATAGTTCATACTTTTTGAAATATTTTCATATTTATGTGGGGGAGCGTAGGTGGGTCGTATACGTACATGTATGGTATAGCTTTCTCTTTCTATTGGATGGGCTGCGCTGCATAAACAATATACATGGAATTCTCTAAAAAATGAACATCAGAACTGCTGTGCTGCCTCTAAGTGGGGCAAAATATGCGAGTGATACAGCTAAAGTATAGAAATTTTTGTCTTGGTGATCGATAACAATAAATGCCTATAAATTGGGGGACCCTTAAGCTTCACCTCCGAGATTTGAACGCGATAGAGATATCCTGTCTCTGGAGCCTATTTCAAACATTTAGTGCACACTTTTTCTTTTACATGATTGTACTCGGTAAGATTAAATTGTGTATTACTACAGTGTAATCGATAAAGATGAACGTGGCTTGTGTAAGTGAAGCTTTTGCATGTGGCTGCATTCTGTGTAAGGGGTAGCATGTTTTAAACCACGAGCAGTTCTGCGCGTGAAATGTTACTGTGCGCCCACTACGATGTCTTAGGGATTACGCGCAGCTACGTGTGTTCCTTTTGTAATGCGTGCCCGGCTTTGCACAACGAATTCGTTCTGACAATCACATGTTTTGACACCCTCTGGCAATGTACGTTTTCGCCACGCAATATACATTGTACCACGTACTGAAATATTAGATGTGTTATGAGGCCTGTATACAGGACGCGTGTGTTTGTGAAGCACGAGTAATTTTCACCGCATTTTCAAGCAAAGAAAGTTAGTTTTACTTTGTTTCCAAGTGGACGCGTAGCTGTTTGGTCACTGCATGCCACGCAGACAGCCTTGGTTCAAACCCCACCCGGACTAGAATTTTTTGTTAATATTTATTTTATTTGCATATTTCTCAATTTTTTGGTCATGGCCGCACAAGATTACTTTTCACTCACAACCAACGACGCCTACACCGACGCCGACGCTGACGCCGGAATCTACGCGAAACGAATTCTATAAGGCTGTTGCGTTAAAAAAAAAGCCAATGTTACGGATAGTGTTAGTATTCCTTTTCGCCGCCTGCATATATTGCTGGAGTAGAATGAGACCTGATGTGATTCCTTTGTTTAGAATTCGGAATTTACAGTGTCTTTGACATTATTATTGAGGTATGTATTGTAAGCAAGGGTTAATGTATCCTGTCTTTTCGCTGTCGTTGCTTTCGTTGTCTCTTCGTTTGTTTAGATGTTAAGCCGCTTTTGCTCGGAGCTGTGTCCATCCTTGCCTCACGCGCCCACTCCCTCACTGCGCATGCGCATTCCCCTCCTCCTTCTCTTCTCCTGCATTCCATCTCGCTCTCTCTCTCTCTCTCTCCCGAGTCGGCGGTGAAGGCAACGAGACGCTTCTTCAGCTCACATTATCACTTCGCAGCCGTTCATCGTCGTTCTTGCGGTGTTCAACGTTTTAGTGCGACAGGGCGCGTCTGCTTTGTTTAGCACGGGTTCCTGTTCAATGTCTCTGGCGTGTGCGTTGAGGTAAGGTCCCTATATATATAAAGGTAGCGACAACTACACGCGCGCCCTCTGGAGGGATCCAAGGAGTAGCGCTAGCAGACGACGCTCCGCTCGCTCGCGTGCATTTTGCGGACGGCTGAAACCACTCTCAGTGCACGTTTGAACCGGTTAATTATTGCCTTTTGTGGCATAAGCTGCCCAGGAAACTTTAAGCAGTAGGGACAATGACTAACGATCCCGGGGCGCGTGAAGCTTTGCAATAAAACGTTCGTACTTTCGAAGCATCTCATTCTATTGAACGGTGTTTCACAGTGGTAGTCATACGGCGCTTTTTTACGGTCGTTTGCACAATCTGAAATTGAGCTTACATTGAAGTAGAGACGATATTTTGGTCAACTGAAAGTGCTTGTTTTATAGTTCAAAAATATCGGGGGTTGTGAGCTTACCGAAACTTTCGGAAACATCATTGCGCACTGATTGCTTCTAGTGGTGCGCAGCGAGTTACGTGCGCTCTTATCGTGTTTTTCAGTGTTCGGCAGTATTCCCGCGGTCCTTTAACGCCAACCGAATTATTTGTATACACAATACTCTAAGAGCTTTATTTCAGATAAAGGATTTCGCTGCATCTGACAATTATCAGTAACCAGGTTCAGTGGCGTAGCCAGGGGTGGCACAGCGGGCCCATTTTCCCCTCCCCCCCTCCATTTTTTTCGATAGCTTACAGAGCACAAAATGACAGTCGCTCACATGTGCCTCCCTGGCCCCCACTTCAGACTTCAGATCGAGGAGGCCCCCCCCCCCCCCCCTAGAAAAAATTATTTCTGCTACACCCCTGACCAGATTACCTTCTAAGATCGGGGAAACAGAGAATGCTTAATAGTGTCTACGAAGCGCCGCATTTAATTTCTTTTTTAAAAAAATTACATTTGTTCTAAGCTCTCCCCTTTCTACTATCCGCACCACCTCCACTCCCCATGTACATAACATTTGTAAGCCCCGCAGATATGAGGTTATGTTTACAGTATTATCCACTGCATTTACAAATAAATTTATTTTATTTATTATATTATTCGGCACAGCAGCCCGCTAGCATGCCGGGCTGCTGTGTCTACGGTTGCGGCAACCGTAGGCACAGCAGCCCGGCATGCTAGCGTGTCATGCTGCAAACGTTGAATAAAAACACGTAATTCCCGCGTCCACTCAAGGGAAAGGTAAATAAGCACTTCTACGTTGCAAAAACAATGCATCATAGGCGCAAGAAATGTTTTTTACTTACCGAAACGTCCAATTCCACGCTCGGAAACGCAAACAACCGCGCTATCCGCATGCACAGCGAATGACTGCTGGACCCTTAGGGCGGGGCGCGAAGGAGAAAAGGTCACGTGTCGCCAACCGGCCAATCGCGCGGCGAGGCGGCTGGATCAAGACCTTTCGCTACTTTTCGTAGATAGAGGGACTTTACGTTGAGGGACTGGTTGATTGGTCACCAGCAGCGTTCATGGCAGCGGTCATCGGCATCAAGTGATGGTCATCGGCAGCGTTGGTCGGGTAAAGGTTCTGAATGTTCGGTAATCAGCTTAAGGCGACGTAGACGAGCTTCTGTGGGTGCCGTTTACTATCTCTCCAACGTGAGATGGCATAATTTACTTATGTATTTTACTGCAGTGGGACATGCCCCTCGGTTTCCTTTATTCTTCGCAGTCATGCACTGTGTTCCACTATTTCTATTTGACACACTTGTTGTTTAATGGGAAGCGTTCTCGAAGCATAAAATTTTCGTGTCTCCGAAGTACCGCAAAATTCACGAGCCATAATAACCCGCTACATTTCTCACGCCGTAACTCCTCCGAGGCAGCCGGCCTTTTTCTTTTGCTTACCGTTTATGTTTCAATATCTAGCTTCTGGACCGTCCGGTCTTCACATATTCCTCTGCGCGAGAATCAGGACTCAGGCCGGTAGAGCTCATTGATCACTTCGCACAGACTCGCGCCCACGTTCTCAACAGCATTCGTTGTCGGGCGTCGAAATTTCCCTTCTCACGCGTCACTTGTGGTATAGCTGCATGACAACCCACCTTTAACCGCCACGAACATTCCTTTCAACTTATATTTAAACATTAAATAACCATTTTATGTTTTCCCTCTACTTCCGGCGTTGCTTTGTGCTTGTCTTTAGTATTTCTGCTTGTTTGTTTCTGTTTAAAGGACACTGTTCCCACACCTAATGTATGTACGGCAACAGCATGCATGATGAAAGTCGCCTTCACATCTCACCCGTACGGCCACCATGGTTAAGAGGATACGTCTCATTTCTAAATTGTGGGACACACACACGAGCAAAACAATCACATATTAATTTGTATGATTTGTCTGACACCGTAATCCACGCTCTCCTACTTCCACTGACAATAGTGATGTAACGAATGAGAGTGAGATGGTAGGACATGGCCTCGCATCATGCGGTACACCCTGCATGTGTCGAAATCTTGCGCTTCCGGGGCATTATCATGATGCAAGAGCCCTGTGCCCGAGAGGCTCGCTCACCAACTGGCAGGGGCGCTCCCGCGTCACTTTTCTTTGCACTTCTCGGGGAGTCACCGCGTCACCGCAACCGATGCGTGGCCGGCGAGCTCTGAGAGCCGGCTGATGGTCGCAAGGTCGGCCGCAAGGCCGCTCTGCTGGCGGCTGCAGCTTCCAGCCGCCGCCGCCTCCGTTGTCCGTCGGCCAGCTACAACCGGTGCAGCCTTGGCTCGACGCAATATATACGGAAGAATCTCACGCCTCCCGGTTTGGTGCACCACATGCCACGCGCATACGGCGCAGGCCTGTAGGAACATGGTGCAGATTTCTCACTACGCCTCTTAGCTTTATGTTTATCAAGGCGTCTTACGTAAGAATTGTCGGCTTAGTTCGGCAGCTTCTCTAACGATGTGCCCTGCATCAGGATTGGCTGGAAAGTTACCAGCCATATATTTTTAGCCTAAAACATTTTTTTTTCTTGATCTCAAAGGAAGTGGTATACAGACTCCATAAGTCCCAATTGACGAAGCTGATTGGTCAGCTGGCTTCGCTAATGATGTATTCCGCATCCTGATTTTTTGTTCGCAATATTCTCGTACGAAAATTTTAGCGTAAGATTTTTTGGGTATTACATGCCCTGTTATTTTCTTGTTTTCTTATTACTGTATACTTTTTGGGGGCCCATGCACTCCTTATGAAAAGGCGCGCATCTGCACCATGATCATGCCCTCTGTATCAGAAACAGGCCCACGTGTGTGCGGCTGCCAACTTAGCGGCCGAGAAGGCTTGCTTTCCTTGTGCATGGCGCGGACGAACGTAGCACAATAACAACCTTCGAAATGAAGCCGATCCAAGTGTTTTGTCAGCTAGTTTAACGCGCAGCTTCGGGCGAAAGAAAAGCGGGAAGTGCAAAGATATAACCTACACGTGATTTTTTAGTAAACAAAATTGGGAAACACGCAATCTTAACGGACGTGGACGGTGTTTAATATTGCCACCATTGATGAATGAGCCATTGTGGCTCATACTCGTTTTAGGCTGCGAAAAAGAAGAGAACATTTTCGTTGCTCTGGCTCAGGTGAACCAGAGCAACAAAAAAAAAGAGCAACGGCTGTAGGTCTTGTTTTGCTCGCGACATTACTGGTGGAGGTGCTGGGTACGTGTACTTCGGCTGTGTCGGCCATCTTGTAAACAGCTACATCTCCCAGAGCAAGAAGCAGTCACCACCTGCGTGGGTTACACCTGCGTGGGTTACACCCTGAGTTTGGTCCCTTGGCACCGACCCCCAGAAAGATGGCAACTACGATGACAAGCCACGTGGTCCAAACCAGCGATGCCCATGGTTCTCTTCCCGCGCATGTTTTTCATGCGCCACAGACACCAAAGCCGTTCCATGGAGACATCTTCGAGGATGTTGATGACTGGCTCGACCACTTTGATCCTTTTGCTAGTATCAACGAATGGGACGATGTTCGCAAGCTGCGCCGCGCTTACTTCTAATTGGAGGATTCTGTGAAGAGTTTAGCCGACAGCCCCGTGACGCCTATCACAACACCGAGAGGAAGGAGAGGGCTGAACAAGTAATATCCTGCAGAAACCAGCCGCCAAACGAACGACTGTGAGCCACAGTGGCTCGTTCATCAATGGTGGCATTTTTTTGTTTGGTTTGTGTTTGTGATTGTGAAAGAAAAAAAGTATCTAAGATAATTATTCAATAGCGTTTTACACTCCACAAACGCGAACCCTGTTTCATCTAAGGTGCTGAACTTTCTTGCCGTTACCAGGAGTGAATCGATTTTGAGGTGCTCATTTTTTTATTATTTTTACGGTCACGAATGGCACACCTTCTTATTTTACGGCGTCCGTCCGCGTTCATGCTTCCGTTCACGAAAACGAAAAGAAACAAAAAAAAAACACTTGAGCTTTTGCGGTTGAGCGGTAGCGTCGCCTAATGGCGTCATCATGCGATGCCTTACGAGGTAATAAATAGCGAAAGTCTCTGATCCCACCATGACCTCACATGATGCCTTCATGAACTGACATCGCGTATCGGGCAAGTTGTGCCGATTTCGGAGGCAGTGAAATATTAAGTGAGATGCACAAAGTTTCAGTGGAGTGGTAAATCTCTTTTCGTACGTGTTTTGCCACGTCACTCGAGTGCACTGTGTTCGCGCGATCATGCGTGGCAAGTGTGGGTCGACCGCGCAATGTAAAAACGCTTGAGAAGTGGCGCTCCTTTGAAGAACGCCGATCAGGCCAGAGACGGGAGTGTGCTCGTCAGCTCCGCCGGTCACCCTCCTTCACGGGGAGTGGAATGGCTACGACTTTTGGTTTTAGTTTGTGTGTGTGTGTGTGTCTTTTTCTGAAGGGAGGCCTTGCATGGACGTCGGGAAACCCCTCTGTAGTCTGCGGCTGCCGTGATAACAATCAGAAACCGGAAGCTCTTGAATTTGCGAACAGGCATCCGTGTGTTTGGTTTTGAACTATTTTGTTTGCATTGATTCCTACTCGAATCACTGCAAAGGCAGTGAACTGTATCAGTCAGGTACAAATCACCAGATGGAACTGGAAAAGTTATATGTTATCGACTTCTCGTGTGATTATATTGAATTACAAGTAGAACCCTTAACTTTCCGTGGTGGAAATGTTTGTGAGGTCTAGTTTGAGAAGTTTGCAAAATTTAGCAGAAACATTAAAAAAACATCATGTGCATGTAACAGCTAGTTTATTTGTTAAAAACTTTCAGCCTCCAACGCGCTTGCACTTACAACTTCATTAGTATACATGTTGTTGCTGACGGTGAAGTGAAGTTCGTTCTTCGTTCACTTAAAACAGAATGTCATTTATGTGACATAGCATCAACACTTGCATGATCATTCCGCGCCAACAGAGTTGATCGGCATGGACAGGTGTTTCAGGCCTTCACGATGATCAGATGCTCTGGCGTTTCGGGATTCCACGAGCAAGCATTACTCGATTCAAATTTGTAGCCAAGTATTCGGACACTCATTAATTCATTTCGTTTCAGCGGCAAAACTTTAATTCTGCTTTTTTTTTCCTTGCGGAATCGCGGAATGCTGGGGGCTCCAATCATAATAACAATGGTGCAGACAGCGATATCTATGGCCAACCTAATGAAACGTAATGCTGCCGTCAACCCAATAATGTAACTTAATGCTGCCATAACAATCCTGAGCACACTTGCGTCTGTCGTTGATATCGTTTTCACGCACTTAATATTTACTATGCCACAGAGATCTACGTGGAGCGCCCTGTGTGAGGCTGATGGCATCGCTGAAATGAGTGACTACTGCGGTTGGCAAAACCAGCATGATGCTTAAGGTGAATGCTTTAACACCACCCCTTTGGCTCAGAACGTTCTGCGTAATAATGGATAAGCACCGCATAAAAATGACAAGGTCTCTCTACGAGAACGTGGTGTTAGTAGAGCACGTCGTTGAGTCGTACAGGATGTACAGTGCTCAGGAGATATCATTATTGGGCCCGTCGGCTGGTCATCGTCGTTTCAATGAAGGTGCTGTTGTTGAGACGAATACGAACACATGGTAATGTAATGTCGTGCTTATCTTTTCCTCTACAGCATCACTGTCGTTGAAAGCGAATATCAAGCAAACAAAAATTTGCAGGAAGTTTGGTTTTCATCTACCTACAGCTTGCATACAGCGTGTTCTTGTTACTAACCCCCGCGGTTGGCTTGTCCCACTGCCAGTCGCACATTGCTGCATCGGCAAGTGTTATGCGCCTAGTTGCGGTCAAGCAGTTATGTAGTCATGCTGTGAACCAGTGGGCGACGAGGCGAGGAGTGTGAGAAGCTTGATGGCCTTGGTCAGCGACGTCTTCCGTGCAATTGATTTCACGAGGGACGCTGAACGGTCATAAAGGTGGACACATCAATACCTAATTTCGAGCAGGATTAGTGTCGCACATAGAGAAAGTACCACTGGCCGCAAAACGTTGAATAAGATGTTCCGCCTTTAGTCGTCTCCACTCAACTCACGCTGGTCTTTCACAATTTACACTGATGTGTACTTTCCTTTCACAGAGGTTTGCTCCAAGTGGTGTCAGCATGTAATTTGCTCTCGTTATGAGCTACGGATGTTATTTAGTGACGGCCAGTGCAAACAAGACTCGGGATTAGAAGCAAGAACACGACACAAGCTCTCTTTGCCAGCTGAAATCTTAATGGGAAAAGCAATAAATATTTAAACAGGAAGAGAAGCATTAAACAACAACGAAACATTTACAATAAAAAAATGATCACGCATGTTGCAAGAACAATAATACTTACAACAAGCTTGATTGTTAGCTGTCATGACAGATATGTCTTTTCTTGTTTGTTCGTTTGTTTGTTTATTTGGGGGATCTTTTGCTTCTATTTACTTTTACTGCCTCCCTTTCTGTTTGAGCATTTCGTGCTGTGTGGTTAAAGTTTCATTTGCTAGACGGAGTTTGTGTCGTGTACTTTCTTCGATTCCTATCTCTTGTTCGCGCTGACCATCTTGAGTATATTCCAACACTCCCAATTAGCTACATTTTTTATTCTAGTGCTTTATGTAGATATATAGTGCCCATAGCAGTGAACTGTTCACAAACAGTCATTTTCTTTTATTTCTTAACCCGTCTTTAATATTTGTTTCTAATGAATGGCTTCGTATAATCCTTCAGCCTTAAGCGTGTTTTTTTTCAGCTGGCAATCATCATCCATTTATATTTGGCAGGTGCATATTCTCGCATTATGCATGATCGGCTGCCATAACACATCGAGCTCAGCAAATCTTGCAGTAGTATGTGCATTACATAACGTGTACACAGTCGCATTTGTGTATGAAGCAGTCCTCTATCAATAATAACGCAGTGTTTACTGTGGAGAGGTAGCGCGGACCGATGGTATATAAGATGAACACACACAACTCTTTTGTCCTCCTGTCTCATTTCCTGCTTCTCAGGTTTTACTGCTAGCCTTCACATTGGTGCTGGTTTATAGATAACCTACGTAGGATGAGCCTATGTTGATGTAGCTGGAGGGGGTTACTTTGTTCTTTAGAAATTGAAATGATCTGAGACGTGCCATCGGCGTAGTGGGGGTTAAATACGGAATTTCTGACTGACAACCTGCAGTTGCACAAATCATACGGCCCTGGCAGGCGTTAAAGCTATGTGCAGAAAGTCAATAGCGAATATTTCTATAAAAATGAGCCCCATGCGTTTCCCTCTCACTGTTATCTTGTGTATTTTTTAACAAAAATACATTTTTATGTGTACTGATATAGTTCACTGAAACACCCATTACTATGTGTTCGGTAGGCGTAAATTGCAGGCCCGAAAATACTTTCAATATCGCAAATTATCTGGGGCTGTGTGCTTATAAGGCTATTTAGGTGTTGCTGCGTGTTAAGACACAAAGGAGCCGCGGCGCACACTTCCTCCGCTTCTGCCGCCTGCCTCCCCGGGCGACGGAGAGGATGGTTCGCTGTTGATGGAGCGCTTGTTTGGCTCAGCGAGAGGACAATGAGCTGCAAGTGTCTCAGCAAACACGAGACGCCCTACGAATGTCTCATCGCTGCCGTAGCCAGGCTATATGATGGATGGGGCTGCCACGTTCCCCGCTGCGGACCCCAATCTCGGGCGCGCCCTCCTTTTCCAAACCCTTGTCGCGCAAGTTTCTCCTTCCGCTTCATGAGATGTCGTAGGTGCGTCGCAAACACGCTACAAAAACACGCTGGTATGTTAGACCAGTGGCGCTTTGAGATATTTACCATAGCAGCCAAGATAGGCTACCTGGTGCTTGTGTCGTGTGTTCAATCTTCCTCCGTCCCGTTTTTTTTTTTTTTTTTTTTGCGCTGTTCCCCTCACTATCATGTACCAACTGCAGCCCTCCGAGAATCCCTTCTGCCAAGATGGCCGTGTGTAAACATATTTATGGTTATAGATGCTGTGAGCTTATTTAGTGCAATTTGTCGTTGTAATCATTTAATACTTCAAGGACCACTGTTTCTATGGGGCAACAGATTGAAAATTTGGGGGTTCCATCCATGGAAAAAGAAGAAGCCTAACGAGTGTTTTGAGCTTTAAAATATGTGCATAAAGATGGCATAACCACTTCTTTGTACTGCGTCTGTTTCATCTAATTTGGATCTTCTAAGAGTTCACAATGCATGTTTCACAGGTGTCCAATGTTTCTTTGGAACTACACGTCATTATTTAGTTGCGAAAAGTCACACATTTTTCTGATAGCATAGTTTGCATTATTGGTTTGTACTTTATGAACGCTAAACAGATATGTAAAGGTTGACAGTACCGGTTCTTTGTAGTGCTACTTCAAATATTCTGAAAGGTGGCAGCACAAGTACCACATGGGCCCATTGTTGCCCTAGAGTCGCTTATCTCATTGTTTTGCTATGAATTAACATACTTTCTTGTGCCAGCGTAATTGGAATATTTGTTACTCCTTTATGGGTGCCATGATTTCCTTGAGGCTGTATATGAAACTAAAATTCTGGGCATTGAAAGGTTAATGGCATAATATGTACTCGGCAATAACGCTGATGGTTTCTATATTTATAGCAAGACGTCGCTATTCATAAGGCAACATTACAGGTGTGAAACTGTAAACGTTGCCGGCGTTTCGGACCTGCAGTGTTTTGATCCGGTTGGATTACTGAAATAAATTATTGTGAAAGAAACAACCTATTAAAACGATCAATGCAAGGTGCATTGACTCGCCGATTGGAGCAGAGCGTGTGGTGCAAATTTAAATACAACACAATTATCGTGCTTGAGAGAAAGTATCAAGAACAGAATGCGGGTTCGCGTCTCAAACTTATCTACGTCTAATCCACACTTCGAGAAAAATTCAGCGTGTATACGGTGTGATCGCTGTATTGACTATCTAGTTATCTTGCCCGCCTTGGTAGAGCAGCGGCTAGGGTGCTCGTTGCTGACCTGAACATCACGGGTTTGATCCCGGCCAAGGCGGTCGCATTTCAATGGAGGGGAAATCGTAGAGGTGCATGTACTGCGATGTCAGTGCACCTTAAAGAACACCAGATAGTCAAAGTTTCCGGAGCACGGCATCTCTCATAACCATATCGTGGTTTTGCGACGTAAAACCTGCAACTGTTATTATTGACTGTTTACTTCTCGCTAGGCAAGCAAAGTTCAAGCATTCCGGCTCCCTCAACGCTGGATAGGTCCACGCGTAAATCAAACTTGCGATCTCGTGCCCAGCGGCAAAACTTTGTATTGTGAATATAGTCACTGTTAGCCCACCAAGTGGTTCTTTCATTCTCCGTTTCACGATTTTTGCTGCATACATCTTGTACGGTTAATATGCCAAGTTATGAGTGCATGATCGGCTGAACTGTGTACGAGCGCTCTATGGTATATCTCAAGACTGCATTCGCACCTCTATATTTCCATTCGGACTGCATCAGAATCAGTGATGGCCCGCAGCGAGACAATTTTTCGCAACATTTCATGTCGAGTAAAATATATCAAGCATCTAGGTTCGATTTCCCAGCGATCGTTCGTATATAGTACGTTTCGTCGCAACTTTTTAAAGAGTCAAACCAGTTTACGTAAACTCGGGAGAAATTGCTTGCAGCCGTACTATTTTGCCGCAACTTGGGATGAGGGAGCAATTCCACGGTGCGATTGCTGCAAGCCGCGAGAGGCTCTTGGGCCCAGAGAATGTTCCAGCATGCGCTGGAATGTTCAAGCACAAGTGCTATGCGACAAGCATAGACATAAAAAAAGACATTTTTGAGCGCTGTTTCACATGCCGAAACGCAGCGCGTTCTGGTGTCCGCGCTCATCAGCGCAGCCTTTATTGCGTCTTCAACAACGGGACGGGGTCAGACGTGCCCTGTTTACAAATGTCCAGCGCACACGGTGCGTGTTCCAGTTGTGAGGTTCGTTCAGTAGAATCAATAACACCGTGTTTCTGCGCGTGAGTGCTCTGGGCCCGTTTTGTTGTTGGCCAACAAAAGGCGTCTTTGGCGTATTGTCTGACCAGCGTTGTGCACCGGAGGAGACATCGCCGCAGTGCGTGCTGTCACCTGCCAAGCAAGCGAGTGCGGGCGCCGCGCCGCCCTTATCGGCCGGTCTTGGACGGGGCACGGCCTGAGCACGCGCCATTGTGCTCTTCTTGGCTCCTTTGTATGGCAACTAGTTCATGTCAGCGTGACTTTCGGGGACAGGGCAGTCTCTTTCATAATGCCTCCATTGCGAGCGTTTCGCTGCCCGCGAGCGTGCCTAGATGAGCGTGAGACGGCCTGTCTTGTGTAAGTATTTCGTATCGGGAAGCAGCAAACAATGCAGAGCTCGACTATTCTACGGTCACTCTACGAGGCGCGCTTTCCGGTGAGCTCGGCCCCGCCCCGTCACTGTAAGGAACCATAAGCCGCGGAAGATGAAGCGCGTGCGTTGCCAATCTTCCTTTCTGCAGACTCATCTGTCGTGACTGGCGTTCGCACTCAGGTCTATGCCGGCGTGGGTCACGAACCAATAGGGCTCTTGTTTAATTCAAAACTTATTTTCTAGATGCGACAAGCTGTCATGGTATGACTGCGGTATCAGTTTTAACGCTAAGTTGTCACGGAACGGGAGAGAGTAAAGTGCTGACTTTCGTATGACAGAATTTTATTTTAGTTTTTAGTGTCGTTTCGTGTCTTTCTTTCTTTCTTTTTATGTTGTTTTAGAGCTACGCTTAATCTCATAAACAACTACAAATTTATAATACGAAGGGCTAGATTGTCGGCTAGTTGGTCGTACATATCGTCAGCGCGAAAGACAAAGACAGAATAAGGCACACAGACAACCGCACGTAGCGCTGACTGGCGACTGAGCTCTATTACGGCGCAGAACGTAAATAAATACATGCATACTCATAACCTCGTAATCTCGTCATTATTTATGAGGTGCTGACACGTATGCCACTATTTACTATACGTTCCCCGCCGCATTAAGCTTGAGTCACCAGTGAGCCTTATACGTGAGGTTGTCCGCGTGCTTTGTCGCTGTCTTTATGTGCTGCTTCCCACACTACAATGCGAGGGCACGCGTTGCGATTCTTAAGCAGCACTGGCAAGCCTGACGCCATTAATATAATGCGTAAGGTGACGTGTATTTCTGTTACCATCAAGTGTTCTATGTTTTCTGCATATGTGCTGGTCGTGAGAGGTCCGGTTATGTATTCCATGATTCGTGCTCGCTCTCAAAGTGGCCAGAGAAAGAAACTGAGGCAGCTGCGCGCTAGTTACGTGGAGACTGTGTGCCATGACTAAAAAAGTTTTTTTTTTTTTTTGGGGGGGGGGGGGACACGTTACCGGTGTTCTACTCCCCCTGCCTACGCCACCGCTTCCCACTCGACTCCCTCCTACACTGAACTGTGCTATACGTTTCTCCACATTTCGTTCCTGCTCACCCCTCACACTCAATTTCCTTTTCCATTCCTTTGCAATAAACAGCTTCGCTACACATTACCCCTGCCCTTCCTGCTTTCTCTACTCACTTCGCTTTGTCGTTGTCGTTAGTGGTTCATGAGGAAAAGGAAGAAGGCACCTAATTTCTGTCTGCCTACAGGTGACACGTTTTCTGTACTATACTACGCTTTGCTTAGCTTTGCTCCACCTTTTCTACTGTTGCATCGCATAGCGGTACTCGGCTTTCCTCCTCCTTTAGCTTCGCTCTTCCCCGCTTCACCAGTTTTGCGCAGTCGACAAGCGGTGCTACTCCGAACGAAAAGTGAATATGGCCACGCCGACAGGGTAGCGTGCCTGTGAAGAGAAAACCTTGTTCTGGCTTCTTGCTGCTGTGCAGGTGTTATACAACAACGCTACGAAACAATCTCGCAAGAATTCAATAGTTCTGCATAGGGAACTAGTGGATTATGAAGGTGCTAGTAGTAACAGCTAATACTTTTCTTCAACATAGAGACTTGTTAAATAGCCTTTGATAAATCACCAATACTATCATATGTATATAATAATTGCCTAATCGCTGTGGTTTAAGATGCCGAAAATGCGACATGATCGTGAGGTACGCAAGAGTCTGGAGTTTCGGAAATTCAGCCAATCTGGGGTTCTTCGACGTGCACCTATTTCTGAGTACACGTGCCTCTACTATACTTCACTTCCTTCCGACTGCGACCACCGCGGCCAAATTCAAACTCGCGACTGCCACGTCAGAGCAGACGAGCACCAAGGCCTGCGTGTACCGGTTCCAAAAAAACGCCACTGCTGAGTGGCCGAGTTTTTTGTAACTGCAGAGTAAATAAGGGCAAAGGCTTTTTTCATGCGATTTCAATCAATGTTTTCCAAACGCGCCGCACTGCAGTTGATCACGAGGCTAACGTCTACACACGTTTTCGCAAATCTTTTCTTTCGTCTGTTCACGCACGAATACCTGCACCATTCGCGCGTCCTGTTTCTGCCCTGAAGCAGTGCTTGATGCAGCGCATACGAACACGCCCAGTGTAACTACGGATGACGGCGTGACTTGAGTGACCATGGGCATAAAAAATAGGCTGCACGCGCGCTCCTTTTGGCCACTCTCGGAGTGCGTGGTCGCACCATCTCTAAGGCATCTCCCGCTGAGGCATTGTTCCTCATGCAAATCCGGAGGAAGTGATGCACCGTCACCGCAAGACGGAAGCGGCCTGTCGTCCTTTTGTTAACGCTTGATGGGCTTACAGATGTGCAGGCAGCCCAAAGCTGCAGTCCAGCGTGGCACGCGCACGCGGTGCATCCATGGTTCGTCACGCGCAGTTCATTTCAGAGTTCCGGGTCGATTAAGTTATTACTTTGAATAACGCTTTGTCGTCACGCTGTGCCACTCTGCCCCGCAAGGCGATCTTCTATATTTCAATCTGTTTACATTATGCTAATGCAAATACGCGCTATAGAAGACCGGCTACTGTTACATGGGTCGTTTCGGTTGCCGTTTTGGAGATAATGGCGTTTACTCCAGCGTATACGCGTAACGAAAGGTGAGCAGTTTCCATTGAGCTCATTCTGAAGTCTATGCGCTGAATGTAAAATTATAGTGCAAATACTGCGTTGTGCTTTTGCCGTGAAACTTCAGACGGTCACCTTGCACATGAGCTGCATTTTAAAAGGGGCCGACGGTCGTTCATGAATAGTCAGATTTTTATCTAAATTTTAAAAGGCATTCAATTTTTGGTGCTATGATACCTGGGGTTTAACATCTCAAAATCACCATATGACTATGGCGGACGCTGCTTTGATAATCTCGATCACTTGATGTTGTTTAGCGGACACTAACATCGCACAGAAGAAGGGCGCTTACGGTGATGTGATCGAGCATGCTTCTCGAGGTCGCAGCATAAGAATTATCATATTAAAGAGGTGGCACACATGTGTTATCGAGCATGGTTGCGGTGAAACCTTTATGCATGGACTGTATTTTGATCACGTAGCCGCAGCACGTCGGCTGGCGTTTAATAAGTATGCCGTATGTATGTATGTATGTATGTATGTATGTATGTATGTATGTATGTATGTATGTATGTATGTATGTATGTATGTATGTATGTATGTATGTATGTATGTATGTATGTATGTATGTATGTATGTATGTATGTATGTATGTATGTATGTATGTATGTATGTATGTATGTATGTATGTATGTATGTATGTATGACGTAAAATCACACTATCTCTTGCGATTCATGTTCTGCATTGTACGGTCATTTAAAAAAATTGAAAAATCCCACGTACAGTGGTTATCGATGATATGCGAAGCACGAATGTGGAACGTTGATATGTCACTTTAAAATCTCCACAATGTTACGAGGTGCATGGGTGTATACATGTATAGTACACGGTAAACACAAGTAGAAATGTTACGTGCACTCAGGTATCTGATGGATAATATGCAAGCATGCTGTTTATAGTCGCGTAACGACGGCACCGCAAACGTTTGCAAACACCAGCCCCAGCAATGGTAGGCATGTAAACTATGCCGTACATGACTTACATATCATGACTATCATGTTTGCGCCAAGCATTTGTGTTCGTCGTCCATTCACGTCACGTAAAAACAAATCGGTATATGTGAAGCTAGCGAAACGGCTGCGAGCGCATCATGAGCGCGGCATGTAATCATGTTCTTCCATGACATGCTTGTCATGATTATCATGTTTGCACCAATCGCACACCTTCGTCATCCATTCACGTCACATAATATCTAACTTATTATAAACGACCGTGAGCATGCTATGAGCATAGCATTTAGTCATTTTTTACATGACACGCATGTCATAATTAGCATGTTTGGACGTGTCGTTTACCCTCGTCGTCGATTGACGTCACGTAATACTGTTTGGTAAATGTGAAGCTAGCGGATCGGCCGCGAGTGCATCACGAGCGTGGCATATAGACATGTTCTTACATGACACGGATGTGACTATTATTGTGTTCGCACCATTCGTATACCTCTTTCATTCATTCACGTCACGTAATACGAAATTTGATACATGTGAAGCTAGCGAAACGACCACGAGCGCACCATGAGCGCATGTCCTGTAGTCATGACTTAAATGGCATGCACGTCATGATTTTCACGTTAGGGTCTGTCACATGTGTTCACCATGCAGTCAGGTCATACCAGTTTTGCAATATATCATGTGAACGAAACCACCGCAAGAGCAGCAAGACCACGACATGTAAATCATGGCATTAATGGCATTTCATGATTTTCATGTAAGGACTAGTCACTTGTGTTCGTCATGCAGTCATGTTATGACATAAAAATTTTGGTTTAGGTCCCATCAGCTAAACGGCCAGGAGAGCTAAAAGTCGTAGACAGAAAGACAGACAGACAGACAGACAGACAGACAGACAGACAGACAGACAGACAGACAGACAGACAGACAGACAGACAGACAGACAGACAGACAGATAGATAGATAGATAGATAGATAGATAGATAGATAGATAGATAGATAGATAGATAGATAGATAGATAGATAGATAGATAGATAGATAGATAGATAGATAGATAGATAGATAGATAGATAGATAGATAGATAGATAGATAGATAGATAGATAGATAGATATATAGATAGATAGATAGATAGATAGATAGATAGATAGATAGATAGATAGATAGATAGATAGATAGATAGATAGATAGATAGATAGATAGATAGATAGATAGATAGATAGATAGATAGATAGATAGATAGATAGATAGATAGATAGATAGATAGATAGATAGATAGATAGATAGATAGATAGATAGATAGATAGATAGATAGATAGATAGATAGATAGACACGCTCAAAGTCGTCAAGGCTCGCTAAGAAATGCCTCACATTTAAAAGCCGCCGCTGCAGTATTTCCTGCTGGTTGTATCACTGATATAAGTGTATTAAGATACATGGTTAGTTTTATCGGCCGTATGTATTGCAGTAAGCATTAAAGGAGAACTGGGAGTTGGGTTCCTAATTCACAGAAACATAGCTGGCAACATAGAGGAATACTGTAGCATTAATGAAAGGGTGGTACGTATCGTAATTAAACTGAATAAAAGATACAAGATGAAGGTGGTACAGGCTTACGCACCTACATCCAGCCATGATGACGCTTCAGTTGAAAGCTTCTATGAAGACGGGGAATCGGCAATGAGTAAGGTAAAAACACAATATACTATTTTGATGGGAGACTTTAATGCAAAGGTAGGGAAGAAGCAGGCTGGAGACCAGGCAGTAGGAGATTATGGCATCGGCACTAGAAACGCCAGAGGAGAGCTACTAGTAGAATTTGCAGAACGCAATAATTTGCTGATTTTGAATACCTTCTACCGAAAACGAGAAAACCGCAAGTGGACATAGAGGAGCCCTAATGGCGAAAATAAGAACGAAATAGACTTTATAATGACTGCACACCCAGGAATCGTGCAGGATGTGGAAGTGGTTGGCAAGGTACTATGCAGTGACCATAGAATGGTACGGTCTCGAATTCGCCTAGACTTGAAGAAAGAACGACAGAAACAGATACGCAAGAAGCCAATCAATGAGCTAGCCCTGAGAGGGAAAGTACAGGAATTCAGAGTGTCGCTGCAGAACAGGTACTCCGCTCTTAGTGAGGAAACCAACCTTAGCGTCGATACAATGAATGATAATCTGACGAGTATCATTACGGAGTGTGCAGTGGAAGTTGGAGGCAGGGTAGTTAGACAGGACACTGGCAAGCTTTCCCAGGAAAGGAAGAACCTAATTAAGAAGCGTCAAATCATGAAAGTGTCAAGTACAACAGACGAAATAGAACTGGCAGAGCTTTCGAAGTTGAATAATAGACGTAAAGTATGCGATGTGAAAAGGTATAACATGGAGAGAATTGAACTCGCTCTGAAAAACGGAGGAAGTGTCAAAGCAGTGAAGAGGAAACGTGGGATAGGCAATTATCGGATGTATGCACTAAGGGACAAAGAAAGCAAAGTACCTACCAATATGAATAGGATAGTTAATATAGCGGAGGAATTTTACAGAGATTCTTACAGTAGCCCGGATAACCACGACTTAATACTATGAGAACTAGCAGTAACCCAGATGACACCCCACCAGTAATGATAGAAGAAGTCAGAAAAGCTTTGGAGAGCATGCAAAGAGGCAAAGCTGCTGGTGAGGATCAGGTAAAATCAAATCTGCTGAAAGATGGAGGACAGATTGTGTTAGAAAAAAAATTGCCCGCAGCTTCCCTCAGGGGAACACTGAGGAGGATGCGGAGCATATAATTGGTTAACGGGGTGTTAAAGTGCGACTTACTTGGGTCGATGGCTAAATTGGTTAACGTGGTTGTGAAATGGGGCGTTAAATTGCGACTTACTTGGGTCGATGGCTAAATTGGTTAACGTGGTTGTAGGAGGGGGTGTTAAATGAGTGAACACGTACACACGTATGCGAAAGGGCGGCGCTGGTCGAAGGGACGTCGATCATTGTGTTTGTGGATTCGTTGGAATTCATTTCACCGTGACCTTGGACGTCGACGCGCCGTACAAACCAACCGACGAGCGGCAACTGAGCGAGCGAGCGCCGACCTTGAGTATATATACAGCGCGACGGCGCATGCACTGTCAGCTGTCGAATGTTCGAGAAGGGGGAGAAGCGCAACGGCGCATGCGCGCGCGTCAGCTGCCGATGTTCTCGAAGCGTGACGGCGCATGCGTGCTAAATTATACAGCTAGCGAATGTTCGTGAAGAGGAGAAGCGCACGCGGTGTGTAGAGGAGGAAGGGTGCACAGATGGTGGAGGAGTGAAGCGCGCGCGGTGTGTAGAGGAGGAAGGGATGCACAGATGGTGGAAGAAGGAGGAGGAAGCTTGCGGACGGCGCCGCACTACAAGCCTCGAGTATTAGATGCTCCACATCTAAAACTAGCACCCTGCTTACGAGATGTCTCCTGGCGGGAAGAGTACCAGAGTCTTGGAAGAGCGCTAACATCATCTTAATACATGAGAAAGTAGATGACAAGGACTTGAAGAATTACAGGCCAATCGGCTTGCTCTCTGTAGTATACAAGCTATTTACAAAGGTAATTGCTAACAGAGTAAAGAAAACATTAGAATTCAATCAACCAAAGGAACAAGCAGGATTTCGAATAGGCTACTCAACAATCGACCACATTCACAATATCAATCAGGTAATAGAAAAATGCTCAGAATATAACCAACCACTATACATAGCCTTCATAGATTACGAGAAGGCGTTTGATTCAGTAGAAATATCAGCCGTCATGCAGACACTGCGGAATCAGGGCGTCGATTAAGTATATATAAACATCCAGGATGAAATCTACAGGGGATCAACTGCTACCATAGTGCTTCATAAAGAAAGCAGCAGAATACCAATTAAGAAAAGTGTAAGACGGGTGGACACAATCTCCCCAATGCTATTTACCACGTGCTTGCAGGAGGTTTTCAGGAGCCTAGAATGGGAACAGTTAGGAATAAGAGTTCATGAAGAGTACCTTAGTAACCTGGGCTTTGCCGATGACATTGTATTGCTGAGTAACTCAGGGGACGAATTGCAACTCATGTTTACGGAGTTAGACAAGGAGAGCATAAAGTTGGGTCTTAAAATTAATCTGAAGAAAACGAAAGTAATGTACAACAACCTCGGAAAAGAGCAGCGCCTAGAGATAGGTAATAGTGCACTTCAAGTTGCAAAAGACTATGTCTACTTAGGGAAGGTAATAACCACGGAGCCGAATCACGAGATTGAAGTAACTAGAAGAAAAAGAATGGGGTGGAGCACATTTGGCAAGCACTCTCAAGTTATGACAGGTAGATTGCCACTATCCCTCAAGAGGAAGGTATATAACAGCTGTATCTTGCCAGTACTTAGCTACGGAGAAGAAACCTGGAGACTTACAAAGAGGGTTCAGCTTAAGTTGAGGATGACGCATCGAGCATTGTAAAGAAAAATGGTAGGTGTAACCTTAAGACACAAGAAGAGAGCAGAGTGGATTAGGGAACAAACGGGGCTCAAGGATATCATAGTGGAAATCAAGAAGAGGAAATGGACATGGGCCGGGCATGTAGCGCGTAGACAGGATAACCGCTGGTCATTAAGGGTAACTGACTGGATTCCCAGAGAAGGCAAGCGGGTTAGGGGGAGACAGAAGGTTAGGTGGGCAGATTAGATTAAGAAGTCTGCGGGTATAAATTGGCAGCAGCAAGCACAGGACCGGGTTAACTGGCGGAACATGGGAGAGGCCTTTGTCCTGCAGTGGACGAAGTCAGGCTGATGATGATGACGATGATGAAGCATTCGATTAGTCCCCATGCCTCTCTCCCGTAATATAGACTAAATTACGGTTGGCTTTGAGTGCCGGCATGTATATATGGCTGTTTGTGTTTTATATATTTAACAGCTAAACGAACAGCGTTATGATAAACGCATACGCATGAAAACGACTACTTTGTCGCACACGATGTTTTATGGCCATATTAATTCCTATTGTGATACACAAAAACGAGGAAACATCGGCTTCACACCCAAGATGGCGGTGCCCAGATATGTTGCGTATGGGTTGAAGGTACACGTAAGGCTATATACTATATCATTCCCGGCCCGCCTCTCACTTAGAATGAATTATGTGCGGACGTGATAGGACCATATAGCACTTCTACTGTATGCGGATCGTCATCGTGACAGCGAAAATTCTCTTTGGGTTCTCCGCATAACTGTTGGGCAAATCGCTGCCTTCCCGTTAATTGGAAGAACTCCACATCTTTGGTGAGCCGCATCATAATTCATTGCATGGCAGCGTGCGCATGAGCGCCTTGCTGCACGTCAAAGTTTGTGAGCGAATATACACAGTTATTTCCTAGGTCTCCCTGTGACATCAATGCGAAATTCCTTAGACCACTTATATACCAAGTAGATTTGTATACACTGCGCTATGAGAAATAAAATCGAAGCTGTTATGATCAAAAGTGGTCGTCAGTTACTTCAAGTTTAAACTATTGAAGTGGAAGAGAAAATAAAAACATATGGCCTGCAGATGTTATAGGCAGGTAACTAGAAATGATGATTTGAAAGTGGAAGGAAAACATGGAGGATGATTGTGGCCGCTGCCAGCGCCACCTTCTCAAAGGTGTTTGTAGAAGCGCTACCAAGACATATGAAGAAAAAAAAACCCTCTACATTACCAATAGGACCGCCAGCATTAAAAATTGCCCGCTGTATCTGATGCTGGCAACGTGTACGCTGCTGCGGCGGTGGTGAAGTGGCGTTTCTTAGTAAATAAATAGCGTAAATAAACGTATGAATAGGAATGGTACTGCGGTTGCATTGCAACCCAAGGTGCTTCCAGCTTCGAAACCTTCGGCTTTAAATATACTATGCTACGCCAGGCAAAGCTGAACGCATTTAATTATATCTTCCATCCAAGCAAACCTGTTGAGGCGCTTGAGGCGTTTTTCACAGGGCTGATGGTTTCACGAATAATATCTCTCGAGCAACTATAGAGCGCTAAGACGCTTGGCGCGTTTCTCGCAAGGCTGATGGTTTCACGAATAATATCTCTCGAGCAGGCCAGCGCATTGAGACGCATGGCGCGTTTTCGCAGCAATGATGCGTCGCCGTCATTTTAACTTCTACATCATCGTGATGCGAGGCCTGCGCCACCACTGGTGGCACTGTTTTCCACTGGCTCACTGTTTATCACTTTGTATACAATTGTTCGACGCCGTCAAGTGTCTTCAGTGTCCCCGGCGTACTGATAACCCGTTTCCATTTTATTTATCTCTAAATCGGCGCTGCTCTATCAACTGCATGTTGATAGGTTGAGTCTGTGCTCAAGCAGTGTTTAATCGAACAGCTGACGACCTTCCAGCCGTTTAGTTGTGTTCGATTGTCTTTTCTATGAGCAAAATTGGAAACAAGAGAACAACAAAAGATTCGTACAAAACTGCTTTAAAATTCTTCAGCATGAATTCTGATCAGGTCCTTTTTGAGGACCCCGTGGCATTCACACCACCGCGAGTTTGTCTGGAGAAGAGAAAAAAAGAGTAACTGTCTTGACAATGCGCTTATTATACTCCCTAGTATATGGCTGATCACCAAGCAAACGCAAACTCCGTCTTACGCAAACTCCTGTCTAGTCATCCTCACTATCAGCCTTACCTGCACTCCCGTTTATACTTGCGTCTAGTAACGGATATTGAAAAGCAGCATCATTCATACACCATTTCAATATGTATTGATCAGAGGTGCGAATAACGTAGGTACGTGCCTTAACCTCCCCAAGCAACTCCTTCAGCGGAGTTTTTGACAATAATATCTGATGTTGTCATATCTCTTTGAAGAGGTATGTCCTGACTAGTTTGCAAGCACTCAGAACTAGTATTCGAAGATACTATGCCAGACCGTGCCAAAAAGATCACCAATTACGTGATCTGTTTGTGTTAAAAACATTGACACTGTGGCTGAAGAGGCTAATTCTAGGCTATAGCTTATGGGTCGACTCGCTTAGACTCACTCAGACTCACATTGAGCTGTGAGCCGGAGTGTGAGTGAGTCTGGATGATTGGTGCATTGGTGAGTGAGTCCGAGTGAGTCCTGTTGAAGAAAATGTTTGGGAGAGTGAGTCCGAGTGAGATCGGCTCAGGAAAATTCAAAGGGAAACTTGTATTTCATGAGTGAGGCTGAGTGAGCTCCACGATATTTGCCGATTTATGTCCGCAGTCGTTATTAAAGTTGTAGTAGAAGTTTAAATAAATAAGTTTCAAAGTCGTCATTGATGGTTACTCTCAGCCCATGTATACCGATGAGTTGTCACAAATAAATAAATGAATAAATAAATAAATAAATGTGGCAAGCACACAAACACAAGGCAGGCAGTTCACTTTATCGATCCGTAAGTTCGCGTACCGGCCTTGTGGTCGTGATGTCGCTGCATGCATTTCACACAGGGGCGCACCCATGACAGCGGCAGCAGTGCAGCGCGAGACTGCAGGGTTATCCATTCGTTTGTGTACGGCCCATTTGACGGAAGTCAGAGATCGTTGCACAGGAGGAATTGCGCGTGCAGGAACGTGTCGTACCTGTTGGGCCGCCATGCAACGCTTTGCGGGGGTTTACGTGGTGGGGCACTTGTTTACGCAAGCGATGGCGGCGGTGCTCCTTTGGTTGGGGTTCCGCGCCGATGACTCAGAATGGCCCAACGAAGGCATCCATTTCCTGTTAGGCACGGGACCCAGAGCGCCGAACGAGCGGTGTCCGCGACACGTTTGCGCGTGCTTGTGGGACACTCGTTTCCAGACCCTCGTGTTGCTGCACCGTACCCTCGACCGACGACCCGCAAACCTTCAATATTAGACGATCATATCTCGCTCCTCGAGCAGTGATTACGCGATGGAGCATATCATCATGTTAACATTACAAGACATGTATATAGTACATGCGGATTTCAAGGTTTTGTGAATGCAGTCTTTACTTTACTGAACATTTGTCTTAATACACATGATCAGTTCACCATGAGCTGTTAAACTCATATTTTTGTTTTTATCCTCGCATAAAGCGACGCGAATTATTTAGGTCATGAAACGTCGAATGCACCGACCCAGCTGTTTTCGTGCGTATGCGTCCACTGTACCTATATCACTGTTTGTGTAGTGCTAAATATGCAATGCCACTACGGCGGCACAAAAAGCCATCTTTAAAATAGCCAATGCTCGACGATCTAGCGCTCGCGTGCAGCTTTTATTCCGCCGCCAAGTATTGCTTCTCGACAATGGACGGCTACGTCGACGTTGCGCGGAGAGGAATCGGCGTTTCCGCTCGTGTGCGCCGCATACTTTTCGCCGACCAAGTTTGTGTGAGATGTGTAAGAGGTTCCAGAGCACTGCGGTGGAAAATACAATACCGCTTAAAAGTAATCAGTGTTGCGCAGGGAACCTGCGCAAGGCCATCGCATTGTATATTCAGGGAGTATACAAGTGCCTTCTTGCTTCATGCAACGCTTCTTTCCCAATCGTGCTTAATGTAAATGGGGTCCATGGTCGTTGTAGTACCTGCACCGGAATGACTGGCCGCTGTGACCTCAGTCAGCACTGGAGCTTCCCGTTTTCAAAAGCGTATTTCACGAAGGAATTTCCTTCTTCCTTAAATGTGTGCATGCTGCTGTCGTCAAACCGGTGGTGCCGTCATCACGGCAGCAATTACTAAAAGTCACCAATACACTTTGCAAAATGACACCAGCTGCGTATGATTGACTCAAATATTATCGTGGATTTCTATTTCTTCTAAAGTAACTGGACATTTGCACTTTTTGTGGGGTTATTCACACGTAGCAAGATGACCCGCAAACCTGTTTCTGGCAGCCTAACGAAACGAGTTCTCCCTCTTGCTACGTCTTATCTTCACTTATCTAGATTACTTCCTGAGCAAACTATTTAGTTTTATCTTCCTAAGAACAAGTGTACACACAGCTTTCTCCGTCATAACTGCGTAACATAAGTTATGCACTCGCAGCCTTGTAAGTCTTTGAGGCATTCGCACGCGTAACTTTACATTGACGGTGTATGGGCGCTTAAGGCGAACAAAACTTGGGGAGAGAAAGAACTCCACGAAAGGTTGTTTTGCATAAGAAGCGAGGCAAGTGCTGCAGTATAGCGACCCGCAGCGCATGCCTCGTTTCGCCGGTGTTATTTAGCACGAGAACCGATGAACGGATACTATCGCGCACGTTCTCCTGTCGTTGCCGACCTTCACGAAACAAATTTACCGGTTTTTAGCGTATACGCACTGCTACAAGCTATACCGCCTCAGACGCCAGTTGTATTATATCGTTGGAATATTGCACCTGCCTCGCAGTGTCGCTTATGCGAGCTTCGCTAAGTGGCTAATAAATACGTTGTGTGGCAATGTACTATAGAGATCATTTCAGTTTGCATGACCTTAGCTGGACTTCCGTAATTTTTTCCATGCGGTCTCGTGTGTGTGCGTGTGTGTGTGCGTGTGCGTGTGCGTGTGTGTGTGTGTGTGTGTGTGTGTGTGTGTGTGTGTGTGTGTGTGTGTGTGTGTGTGTGTGTGTGTGTGTGTGTGTGTGTCTTATTAAACCCAACGTGAGCTCATTTTACTCCGTTTACTGCGAAAAAATCGCACAAGATAAGCGACTCTGCGGCGCTCAAGTATAATCGAGAAATATCTCCTGCGAACAAGTATCTACTTCAGGTCGAACATACTGGGAGTGTCATTGGTACTCTCTCGCGTCGTAAGAACAATTCTCCTGTTGGTAAACTCGACGATCGTTTGCAGTGATAGAACGCGTCACGCCACGTCCTGTGTACACGCGGGCGCTGCGTCTATGATCTATCACTAGTTACGCGCATGTGCACGTTCTCGACGCTTGTCGAGCCGAGTTCGAAAGCACTATCACAGAGCCGCCAGTCCCTTTCCGGAGTGTGAATGTATATCTTCTCGGGTGGTAAATGACGTCATCGTGCGGCAGTGGCATTCGAAGGTCCTACCGGACAGACTGCTTCGGGCCACGCGTGGCGCCGCAGTTGCAAGGACTGTCGTTGGCACGCCTACTGTTACGTGCGCTGTCAAGAGAGGCAAGGAGAGAAGCCAGTTCTGAAGCGCGCACGCCCCGTAGACGCGACAAGGTGGCGTAATAAACAGTAACTTGCCCGTCGCCTGGTCGAATGAGGCGGCTTGCGTTGGGAGTGCGAGCCCGTGCGATTTAACAGGCGGACGCCTTGGCTGGCGAGCACCCGGGCAGTCAAAATTAAGTCCCTCTGTATGCGCGCGCGAGTGAACAAAAATGAAGCCTCCTGAATAGACTGTCCCCTCGGCGTCTAGTTGATTCTCCGCATCCTTCTGTGGCGGCAACGGTGAGGAGCAGTGGCCACACGTCATCCTCTCCTTGCTTTGTGTGCAGTCCCTGGGGTCTTCGTGACCTGCACGTTTCGCCTGCGGCCAGTCTGCGTGCCACAGCTCGAAAAACAGCAACCCCGCCGCCTTTCTTTTCATTTTCCTCCGTTGACAGTAGGCGCGCGCAGCGGTTTATTTGCTGCTCGCCCGAGCTTTTGCCTCCACTGGCTTTTGAGTCCGACTGTGAAGGCGCCCGAGGTCACGCGCGCTGCGCAGACCTACATTTGTCAATCCCGCTTTCTTTACTTGTAGACGACCGCGCACTTATGAACAAACAAAGAAGTGCTAAAAAACGTCCACTTATGGCCGTACTAAGAGAACAAGGGAGCGCTGCTCACGGTGAACAAAGAAAATTTAGAGTTAGTTGTGAGGAAATTGATACTTTATCATGGAAAGTTCAGACGCAGTGAAATATGTACACACAAAGGCTAGTTTTTCAAACGTGAGTATCTTCTAAAATCACTCCTTTTTTTCCTTTTTTCTTCTCACTACTGTAAGGCAAAAAAAATGTTGACTGGGGTGAATGGGAGGGGTCGTACGCGTTATTTCATGCCTCATTGAGCGCTGGCTACGAGTGTTTGAGGTCCGCCGTGATGGCCCACTCGGCTGCTGACCCGAAATACGTCGGTTCAATTTCATCCGCGGCGGTTGCATGTCGATGCAGACGGAGACGTGCTGTAGTCCAATGTATTGTACGGTTTCATAACGCGTTAAAGAACCCCAATTGGCGGAAATTACTTCAAGCCGTCAGCTACTGTGTCTTTTATAGTCTGAATCGCTTTAGGACTTCGAACCACACAAACCAATCAAATTTCAGGATCACGTATGTCTCTCCGCATGGCGCACGTAGGAGTGAGCCACAACATCAGCCGTGTTGCGGAAGGCACGGCCGCGGCCACGAATTCACTGTATGTAGGGCACTTTTTTTCCAAGTCAAGCCAGTTTTACACGACTCTTGCGCGCCCGACCGGCTTTTATCAAAGTCGAGTAAGTCAAATTATTGTCACGGGGTCGTGACGTGAACGAAGGGAGCAGATTCCAGGTCGAGGAAGAAACTGTT